>NW_011888880.1:1489222-1496683 GCF_000151845.1 Pteropus vampyrus | reverse complement strand
ATCTATATTAATCTTTGCTTCAAATTTGAAATAGGAACCTAAGTAAAATCTGAACGGCACACAATCTAATCTACTTTTCACGAGCAAAGCCAGGAGTTCCTCTTTGTTTTTCTATAGCCCTGATAAACCGTTTATTACTAATCTAGATTAAAAAGTTAGAACCCGGAACACTGGGATTTGAATATCTGTGGGTTTTCTGAAAGGGAGGATGGTCTCTGTGTGTGTTTGCGTGTGTGTTTCAATTGATCTATTTGAGAACATTCTAAAAAGTAAAAGCAAGTTTGGCAAAAATGACATGAACTTTCGCTTGGGAGATGTTCTGGCAAAGCCAATTCCCTGAGAACGGTGGGACCCTCTCCCAGAGGCGCTTCCGGGCCGCGGAAGAGTCTAGTCAGGAAGGTCGCGTCTGGCTAGGACCGCGGGGACCTCCAGCCGGACCTTCTCCCGTGCACCGCAGGGGCAGTGCAGTCCCCGAGTCCTCAGTGGCGGCGTCCACCGCGCGGAAGCAGGGCGCGTCCCACAGAGCTCCAGGCCCGGGCACCCTTGGCAGCTCTCCAGCCCGGGTCAGCGGCATGCGACCTTGAAGTCTCATTTGCCTACCCCCGCCCCTCTCCCGCCCCACGCCGTCTGGTGTCGCTTGGGTCAGCTTGGAGCCTGCGCGGCTGAGGCTCATCATCCTGCTCCCCGCCGGGTTTGGGAACGCAGGATCAACTCGTTCGCGGAGAGATTCGAGCCCATGGAGCTCCGAAGTCAAGCCTTTCGGTGTCGTTTGGTCATCAGTATGTTCTTACCTTCTTCGCCAGGTCCTACGGAGCTCACTGCAGATAGATACTGCGGGTCCACGTGTGCGTTGAGGACTGGCGAGGCTAATGAGGAGGGCAGTGAGGGTGTAGGGCCGAGGGAGCTGGGGTATTATTGTCAGGGAGCCAAGGGCCCCGGCCCTGCAATTGCTTTAAAGCGCTTGGTAATTACAAGGACTTCGACCGTGGAGAAGTCGAAACCTGTTGATATAAAGTTCTTCCTGGATGATTTTCTTTCTTCTTTATCTATTTCAAAGAAAAGAGGATGATCCTCACGACCGTTTGGTGACAATTAGCTTAAATTTGAGCAAACGTTGAAGGGAGATCCTCAGACCCCCTAGAAGCAGCCTTTTCCCCGCGCGACAGTGCGTCCCACGCGGGCGTTCACGCGGGTCCCGTTACCAAGCGCTCACCTGGCTCCCGCGGGGTCTTTCCATCGTGGCGACTTTTAAGGCGAGCGGAAAAACTTGGCGCCTGCCCTGCACTGTTGAGACTCCAGAGAACGATGTAGGATACGCGGGTGGGGATAGAGGAAAACTAGTGACAAGAGTTTCTGAAGAATTCACTCCCTCCTGGATTACCTGGGACGCACTGCTGCATTCAATTCCACTACCTAGGGGCTGATATACTTATTTCTGTTACATGCCTTTCCTCTCTCGAATCTTATCTTTATCTAAGATTAGAAAATATTCGAAAATTTTTTAAAAAGAAAAATTGTTGAACACTTTTAGGGCTTGCCTGGCGTCCACGTTCTGCTTTAGGATTTTAGCTCTGCGATTTAAAACCCACAGCGCCATCTCCTGGCAACGAGGAGAATATCGGGGTGGATCACAACAAACTTAAAAGCTGAATATGAAACATTCAAATATGAGGCACTTTATTTTACGCCTCAAAAATTATTTCAGCGATAAACTGATTACAATTACAAAACATGAGCTGAAAATTTATGATCATTAAAAGTTGTCAGACACAATCCTGGAAGCTTATTATTGGTAAATAGGAGTTTGTATATCTACACACACAGGTTTTGTAGATTCAGATATAGTTATTATTCTAGAGATTAATGATAAAATATTCTTTTTAAATTGGTCACAAATGCATAATTTGATGGGAGAAGTTGAATCACAGGTTAATTTCTAAATCTGGATTTGTACTAGTCATTTTATGCAAAAGACTAACTTTGTATTAACCTCTGTGCTCTCAGGAATTAATTGACTGGTAAAAACCAAGTGCTGAATTACTATTCAGATATTTTAATAACCAAAACATCTCTCTTTTAAGTATAGCTATTTTCGGTAAAAGCAGTTCTCTTTGTTTTCTTTCGTAAATGATGCTTACCACATATGGTAGAAAGGAAATTAATGTGAAATGATGCTGTATTGAAGTATAATTTCTCTTTGTTCCTCGTGCAGTTTTACTAATCAACATTAGTAAATGCTCAGCCCCATTTTCCTTAGTTGCCCTTCACTGTCTATATTTAACAGCCCTCTCACCTCACAAACTTTCAAAATGTCTGATTTAGGCTTTGTGAGCCTGAAGTATCATCTGAAGAGAAATCACTTTCCAAAAATTTAATGCATGTAGTAGAATCATGGATACCTAGCCCTTTGTGAATTAAAATGTTTCTGAAGTGTAAATATATATAAATAAGATTGAAATCCAGTAAAACTTAGAGTTGATATTCCAATTAAGAACATTTTCATCTATGATTATATATCTAGACCTACTGCTTGAAATACAAATAAAAGTAGATACGCTTTTTGAAGTGTACAAAATATTATGAATATCTTTCAAAAATATTGTAGATCAAACAGACAAATGTAAATTCCACTTCAGTTGAAAGATTAATTTTATTTGATTAGGAATAAAAGTGAAGATCTATTAAGCCAAATATTTGGACTCATTTACTCTGTCGATGTAAGAGTTTCTGTTTGAAAGAAATTTGATTATATATAGAAGGAACTAGATAAACAGATGGTGAGCTAGAGAGCTTTTCACAGTTAAGTTTTGAAATTTGACATGGATAAGTTTGACATCTTCTCAAACATTTTTGATGAGGTCATTTGATCTAGCAATGCAGCATTGCTGCACATAATCATCTAAACTTATGTTTAAGAAACATTTAACTTGGTGTTTTTATTAATGTATTTGGCTGAAAAGTGCACCATTCGAGTGCACTTGGAAAAATATACAGACACACACACACAGACACACATGTATTTGTGCTGTTTTCACACAGTGGTAAGCAAGTAATATAAAAAGGAAATCAACAGTTACAAGGCACTGTGACAAGAGTGTCTTAACATAAGAATGACCTTCCTCTGATGAAATATTTCATTCAAACTATCTGTGTAACATCAGACAAACCAGGCTATCTATTGTAGTATAATGCCCATGTAGAGAATGGACATTACGATGTGGCGTAGAGATGTTTAAGTTAATTCTAAAAGTGACTTGATCCTAGGCTGTAAGTACTCCAAAAAAAAAAAAAAAAAAAGTCTCCCATTGCCCCCGCCAATCAAAATTCGAGATTTCCCCAGAAAGATTGTTTTGTAATCCATGTACTTAAATATTCTCACTCCTTTGAGTTGCTTCCCATATTCCCATTGTTTTTGAGAACAAGGGTCATGGGGGAAAAGAGGGGCGAAAGGAATAATAAGACAGAAGGAAGGCTGAGGAAAGGCAGGTTTACAGATTTGGGGACAGAGAACACATTTAGTGTATTCAGTAGATGTGGAAAGAGCTTGTCTCATCCAGACACAGTCTTTTCTTTAAAAAAAGTTTTTGAATTACGATTTTTACAGATGTCCGAACCTGATTGCACTTCTTTGTGATTTTAAAAGGCACAAGCAGGTGTAGTAGAAATCACAGCTCAGCTGAGGAGCTGTGTAATCTTTGGCAATTTTCTTGATCCTACTTAGCTCCAGGAGGAAAATGGACCTATTTATCATGGGTTTCCTGACTGCCTCAGGGTATTAATCAAATGAGACTATGTGCAAGCGTTTTGTAAGCACTTAAATTTTATGTGGATTTAATGTTAAGGCTTTATGATGCTTCTGAGATTGTTTCACCTAAACCAGCTCAGTCACCTTTAATTATCATTGTTGGTTTGTATTCTATTTACTTTTTTCTATCACAACTTGCAGGTGCTGGCAGATTGTACAGCATCTTTCACTGCTGGGGTCGTGTTTGAGGGTCACAGGAGTGGGAGCCACAGTTGTGTTCCCAGGTCAGCAGTGTTCATTTCTGTTGCTGCCTCTCCCTTCTCCTGAATATAGCCTCCTGCCCCCGCTTGTGGGGTGCTTGCTCTCTTCCTGCTCCCTCGAACCGCATGGATTTGTCTCTGGCCAGTTATGAAATGGTTACCATAGTGTGATTTGACTGAATTAACTGGTATATTGATAGAAACATGGCCATGGATATGGTTCAAAGTCGATTATGATTCAGATATACCACTATGTTTTTACCCTTCTCAAGTCTTCCATTATAATGCTTCCAAACGTATGGGCATACTTTTTGGTTTAATGATATATGCTAAATTAGTGATTATTTTGTTTTTCTTTTTCCATCTAGATCATTAATACAAAAACTTTGTGAATCTGGATCTCTCCTTGGTCTTTGTTGGTGTTTGTTTCTCCCTCCCTATGGCTGGATACACCTATGCTATTATTATTTCTACCCTACAGAAATACTGGCACAGGTACCAAAGATATATGTATGAGGATTTTCTGAAATGCCAGAAAATACAAAACAACCTAAATGTTCTTCAGTAAGCAAATGATTAAATAAATTATGGTGTCTTCATTCCATAAAATAGAATGCAGTTATAAAAAGTAAATGAAGTCAATCTCTATATATACTGACCTGGAAGGACATCTCTGACACATAATTAAGTTGAAAAAGCATAATGTAAACTATCACACAGTTATATTTGGAATTAAAAAAAGGTATGTGGGTAGATCCATGCAGGAAAAAAATCTGAAAGTTTACTAAACACCTAACTGGAATTGGAAGGTCAAGGGTGGAGTTTTTTATATGTTACTTTAAATACTTTGATAAAAAGTGGAGAGATTATAGGTAAGAGACAGATATTTACTGTTTGTTATGTGTATAGGTTTTTATTTTTTATTTTTACAATTAAAAAAGCTCAAGAATAAAAAAAAATACATAAATAAAAATGCTGGTATTTCCCCTAGGTTCTTTGCATTATTATTCATTCTCATCTCTTTTAAAAAAAAATACTAACGGTAGTTTTTCTAACTTTAAACATTGCTCTCTATAATTTTGTCCCTCAAATTTCATTCTAAAACCATATTCTTTCATGTTGTTTGGATCAAGAATGCATTTAAAAATAATAATGATATTTATGAATAATACATATTTTTGCTTAACCACAGATATCTGCCCTTCTTTACTAGTAATTAAATTTTTGAAGAAAATTTATGACATTAAAAACACTTGGTGATTATATTACAACATGAGTGACTTTATTGAATTTCAATAAAGAATAATTCAGTTTAACTTTGAAAATTAAGTCATTTTACACTTATATTTTAGCACAAAGAGCTTTTTTTTTTTTAAAGAAATTTAGACTTTGGTGAAGCAAAAATTCTCACTTTCAGCTTTGATGAAGTGGTCTTGGGGTATGAATTTACCCTTTTGATCTCCTTACATGTGTTTGTATTATCATTTGCTCATTCTATCTCCTGGTTCACAGGCGAAAGAACAATGGCTTTTGCCTTTGAGGTTACTAAAATTCACACTTTAATCTTTCAGGGATTGCTATTTCCCAGTTACACTCGATGTCTGATTGTCAGCTTTATGTCTCAGAAAGTATTCCCCACAATTCAGGTACAGTAAAGTATCTAGCTCCAGCTAGCCTCTGTGTACTATATAACTTTTATAGTCATTATAAAAAATAATTTATTGAAAAAACTTAAACCTTTTCCAACTCAAGTGACTTTTGATTTAAATGTCTATGATCCTGGCTATGGTAATCAACAATGGCAGGGGTTTTTTTCTCTTTCTGAATTAAGTTTGCTGTCTATATTACAAAGTTTAGAAAATATAAAAGTAACATCATCTCAGAGATAACGGGTTAGAAGAAATGGAGAGGTTTTGGTTTGCATTTTACCATTACTTGCTTTGGAATAGCATTTAATACAAGGCCTGGAGAAATTTCCTATTCTTTGTGTCATATTTTCCCTCTTCTATATATTTTTACTTTATTTGGGTTGCTACATGGTAAACTCTAAAATATAGGCAGCCTCACTGTTATGGTGGTTTATCAAAAATACATTGTTAGGTGAAATTATGAGAAGCAACTTAAGCCATTAAAATAATATTTAAAATAATAATTAATTACTCAAAGATTTTTTAGGAGGTCATTTAAAGGTGATGGCACAGGCGACAAATCTCTGTGAATGCTTAACTGCTTAACCCCTAAAGACATAAACTCTCAATATATTGTGATCTGAATTTGAAGATGCTGAGCTGACGGCCAGCGGTATTTCGTTCGCACCGGATGTAGCTGACAAGATTAACGTGTCCTCTGCGTCTTTAGACACCCTAGCCAGCGATCCTATCCCTTGCTTGCAAGGTGTGTTTCACTACTTGCGGGTTGTTTTGTTACCTAGCCTTTGGACGTTAAAATGAAATCACTTCTTACTCAAATGCTAATGCAAATAGCACCAAAATATTTTCTATATTTGCCAACTGAGCTCTTCTGAATCGGACTGTGGTCAAAGCAATTAAGTCATCTTTCATCTGTGAGCAGTATGATGTGCCAAGACCCAGAAATAGCATTTGTGTTGATCATGCTACCGTTTAAAAGAAAGCAATTTGCATTTGACTTACAGTCAGAGCAGTTCTTCACTATTTTTCTGGTACTATCAAACTCCTTGTACTTTCTAGTTACTGATGCTGATGTTATAGCTTGTTTTCTTTTAAAGGCATGGACTTTTCAAAAACAATTTAAAAAGATAAAATACAGGTATGGACATGTCGAAAACAACCTCAGACTATAGTTAAGTTTTTGTTTGTTTATTTGTTTGTTTGTTTGTTTTTTAGGTAGGGCCTGATGCTGGCTAAGGTATGAATGCCTGATTGTTGTCTATAGAAGCTTTAATATCAATCTCTTCTGTCTACTGAAGAGCAATGAAAGACAAGAGGGCAAAGCTTCTCTAAAAAGAGACCCAAGGAGATGTGAAAACTGCTAACTGAATAGAATATCTTAAATGAATGTGTGTGTGGGGGGGAAAATCCCCTCCCATATTAAATGAAGCTTCAAAGAGGAAATGTGTTAGAGACTCAGAGACGATGATGTGTGTAAGAAAGCACTGATCGTTAGTGAGGCAGACTCTTAACAGAGGTGACAGTTTTAAACTATGGGTAGGTTTGAGAAGTAAAAGAAAAAACACAGGGCTCCAGCAAGAATTTCTTCTGTCTATTTTTGAAGAATAACAGTCCTGCAAGGAGAAACTATACTTCAAAGCTCATTAGCAGGATAAAATGTGATCTTCATCTTGATAAGAATCAGCAGCGAGTTTAAAACTCACCTGAAGGAGCAGAATCAGGAAAGCTCCTGCCTCTATGAAGCATGTCAGAGTAATTTTGTAACCTAAATTAAGGTAAGTGATGACAAAACCTATTTAAACATTCC
>NW_011888880.1:1472491-1487982 GCF_000151845.1 Pteropus vampyrus | reverse complement strand
TGCAGCCATATTCCATGAACCATGTATAAGAACAGAGATTACTCCATTACTTGCCCCTTCACATTCTAGCAGGTAAAATAATATTCAGGCGTGATGTTCATGGGAAATAGGAAAATAAGGTGCCTAACTAGCTAACCCTAGCATTTTCTCACATTTCTATTATGAACTTTAGAAAGTCATGGGACCTGGATTCTGGTTCCAGTTTTCTTGTTAATTAAGTTGTATGACCTTGAATAAATCTTCTGACCTCTCTAATCCTCAGTTTGCTAATCTATAAAATGAATCTAGTGTTTTCCTATCTGTCAAATAAATACTATCAACTTGAGGGGTCTGAGGAGTATTATCATTGGTATCTAGCCCTCTTTGGGGTCTGTCAGGACCCCCGAGTGCGTGAGCACTGGATTGTGTGTTTTAAGAACCCCTCACCCCAGGATTTCACCTTTCCTCAAACCTCCACATCTTGCCTAAATACTGTGTAAGGTCTTTTCTTTCCATAAAATTTCATATGTCTAATGTTTTCCCCTATGATCTAACACAGTTTTGAATAGAGGACTGGAAAGATTAATGTCCGTGTGAGGCATTCTCTGCCCATAAAGAGGGCATAGCCATCTTTACTCCTTAGCCCCAAGGTGGGTTAAGACCACGGTTTTGCTCCTTACAGTGATAGTTAACTCTTAAATATCTTTTGTTCCCTTGTTCTGATATTCGATTTTTCCAATATAATTCTTTTTATTGCTCTTTACTTAGGATCCTAATTACCCTATTTTAGTCTTATTTTAGGCCATCTCTTTTTTCACAGGGAAAAAAAACTTAAAGAAAATAAAATTATCCACTAGAGTTTCCAAAAACTCTG
Organism: Pteropus vampyrus; assembly: GCF_000151845.1. Classification (NCBI taxonomy): domain Eukaryota; kingdom Metazoa; phylum Chordata; class Mammalia; order Chiroptera; family Pteropodidae; genus Pteropus; species Pteropus vampyrus. The sequence goes on along the minus strand of NW_011888880.1, from coordinate 1,487,129 downwards.
AAATGTCATCAGAATTTTAGGAAAGTAGTTTCTGAAGTTGAAAAAAAATGGTTATTATTTTTTTTTAAAAAAACACAAAACTTTGTAAGTGACATGAAACACGACAGAAAAATCCACATTAAAAAAAACCCAGCTCCACTTTGGATAGTTCTTATCTAAGCTGGTAAGGGGGAAAGAGCTGGATCTTGAGCACAGAAGATTTAAGTACATAATTAGCTAAAGTATTGCTCAGTGCTATTCAAATGGTAATCAGAACACATCACAGCAGAAGCTTAGGTGGTTTTGTTTGGGTTCAGGACATCTAAATCATAATTAACATCAGAAACAGGTTTGAGGCAAGGATAGGTTCAAAAGCATAAATTCTTATTCATAGAAATATTATTTTTGTTTAAAAAGCATGGCGATTTCTTTGTAACTGCCTGATGTCCATTATCCTGAATTTTTAAATTAGTTATGCAGGAATGCCCAGTTTCTTTTTTGAAGTCTTAAACAATACTATTGCAAAATTCGAAACATTAGAAACACCAAGAGATAAAGACATAGCTGAAAATCAAATTAGTGATTAGGAGAATAAAAATGAATTCGAAAGAAGGCGACAAAAATCTTATGTGGCTAGAAGTCATACATGGAGAAAAGAGATGGTTCTATATTAAGATAATTGGTGTTTCTGAAGTTGAGAATTCAACAAATAAAACAGAAATAATTGAAAGACATCAATTTTAAAAAAAAAACTAATTTCTTCAAATAAATAAAGAATTGTATCTGCAGATTGAAAGAGCACGCCATGCTCCAGAGAAGGTTAATGTGAATGAAGAATCCTGATTCATGTCTTAATTAAGTTACCCAACTTTACAGATGAATATATGGTTAAGGCATTTAAGCAGAAATTGAATGACATTTATTAGTGGGGAGATCAGGCTGGCTTCAGATTTCTTCACAACTATATTAAATGCCCAAAGACAATGGAGTAAAAGAAGCTTAATTCTGTGGCAGAGTGTGACCCAAGAGTATTACATCCACTAAAACAATCCACTAAGTGTGAAAGCAAGAGGCAGATGTTCCCAAACATGGACAAACTCAGCATTGTTGAGTCCTTACTGGAAAAACCATTTGATGCTAAAATTCAGGCAATTCATTAGAATAAAGACTTGGGAATGGAGAGGATGTGATGAAAAGAACGGAGATGAGTATCATTTCATTTCAATATAAAACTAAGACTAAACATCGATGGGGAATATTAGAACTAGGACAGAATGTTGACAGCCCAAGGACAATATTTAATTACCAAAAAATGAAATAAAAGTTAGTGCAGTGATTTCCTCGTCTTTTCATATTCTTAATCAATAGTATTTAAAAGTGAAAATAGCCATAATAATTCAGCCATTCAATTTTTTTCTCTGTGATTTTTATTAATTTGGTGGTAAAAATTTATCTAAAATTAGGATGTCTTACATTTCACTTCTGTTTTGCTGTTTAGTGCAAATACAATTAAATAATTTTAAAACATGCACAGAACAACCCCTATTTTGTAGTCACTTATGTCTCTATGTATTTATTATTTATCTGCATTTATGCATAGAGATGTCTAGGCTGCTGTTCACTTGTGGTTAGTAAGAAAAACTAGCTAGTTGGATCTGAAGTCATTATTTGTGTTTTGGCTCGAATTTTATTTAAAAATGTAATAATTATAAAAGTAATTTTTAAATAAAAAAATCTGTTGTTTTAACTTTAGCTCAGACTTCTCTTTTCTTATGATTTTTGGTTTTGGGCTTTGTTGCTTATAGACTTGGAGTGAAGTATTTAAATATGTTGTTAATTTGGGGGACCAAAATAACTGGTATTATTTGACATGCTGAGTGCATAACACAAAGATAGTATTCAAATGAAATATTATGCCAGATGTACCCACGCTCCATACGTGTAGTTTGCAAATGCTGCTTATTGTGCATTATGCATATTATGATTTCCTTTGATACCTAAAACTGTGAACTTTTGTTAGAATATGCATTATTTTGCTTCCAAACTCTTAACTCCATGTTGTTAAAATTGTATATGCTAAAATCTGGTCCTTAAAAAGGGAGCTCTTATGGCTTCTCAGATGGAGTCTGAAAAAGGGTTAAAATCAACTTAAGCAAAAGTCATTATTTGCAGTGTGAACATAGAAATGTAATTTTAAAATTCAATGTAGGTTTAAGAAAAAACAAAGTATTTTTGGAATATTTGATAATGGTTAATTGACAACAATATGCTGCTTAGACTTTTGAGTATAAGCACTTAAAATATTAGGATCTGGCATAGAGCAGGAATGTGCTATTCTTATCCATTGACAGTGACATAAGTTTCACTGTCATCAACATGTGCGAATCACTCAAATAACCCTTACAGTTACACATACTGTTTTATGCGATCTATACCATCCATTACTTTTCCATCTTAGTTATTTCTTGGCTATCTCATTATACATTTTTCTTTAAAATTTTCTCGCTTTCATTTGTCTCGGTAATACTATCATTTTATCCTGCTGTGAATATTGAAATAAACATAAAGAAATTAAACTCAGTACTATGATTACTTACTGCACAACCTTCAACATACTTAAGCACGGTGCTCCGTGTTAAGTGATACAAAGGTAAAAAAGATATAGACCTTGTTCTTAGAAAGCTGGCAATATAGGAAGGAAGATGTGGAAATAATATATCAATTCTGATTTATTTGTCTCCAGAGTGAATGCTCTTTCATTGACTGAACCACTAGCAGTTCTGAAGTATGAGTTTTTAAGTCACACAGACAGGAGCTGAACCCTGGCTGTTACTTAATTGTGAAATGAACTCCAGTTTACTCACATTAGGGAAAAATGGAAATAATGTCTCATGTGATCGTGATGTGGAATAAATGAGAAAATATTTGTAAAACGAGTCCGCTGCCTGGCACATTGTATGTATGCCCTTGATAGTAATTAATTTTCTTCTTCCTCATGTAACTCGGAATATTTGCAAGATAGCTAGCTATCAAATCTATTGCCAGGATCTATGAAAAGGCTATCTTTTCCTTCTATATACTGTTTTACTACACTTCACATCTGCATCCTTATATGTGAATCTATCTCTGTATTTATATATTTAGTTTCCTTCTTTACTTGATCTTATATATGTGTTTGTTCTTATTCAATTGTACACCGTTTCGACATTATTCTCGTTTCTTTTTATTATCGATCGAAACATAACTGCTCGTATCTAAATTCTTTGCAGTCCCCATAGTGAGAATAGGCAGCCATGCCTCCTCAATTTGTAGCAGCCCCTGTGTTTGCCTCTTGTCTATTAGGGAAGGAAGTGTCTTTGCTGCTATTCGAGGCAAGTCCCTCCACGTGGACTTTGTACCACGCTCTCCCATTTTCTCGGGGAGCTCTCTTGGATCTTACATCACTCCCTTCTCGCTGTCGCGCTTCCAGTAACATCTACCAGTCACTCCAACCCCAAAACAAGACCGTCCCTCATTCTTACAGCCTCCTCTCTTCCTCTAGCTACCTTCCTATAGCTTTCTTTCCCTTCAGTGCCAAGTTTCTTGAAGAAGCATTTTACATTTCTTTACTTACTTTCACCTCAGTCCTCAATTCACTATAGTCTGACTCATTCCATCAACACACAATGAAAATTGCTTTCACTGTGATACCTGGGTTCTGAAATCCAACTCGCTTTACAGAATTTTTTTTTTTTTTATCTTACTTGACCTCTGTAGTGTATAGCACAGTGGACCATCGCCTAACTCTTCATTCCAGCCTCACTGACCAACGTGCTGCATTCTCCCGCTCTTCCACTTTGCCTATGTATTTTTCCAGCTAGAGCTTTTGTTTTTCCCTGCCCCTTCACTCCATCCTTTTCATAGTCTGTGATAACTTTACTCCAATAACTAGATGTTTAGATCAAAAAATCCAACTGTAGAAATAAAAATATATTAGTAGGATGGTAAAATGTTACTAGAAATGGTAACCAACAACTAAAATGTCAGTGGTTTAACAAGTACAACTTTATTTCTCACCCACACTGGGTCCAAGGTGGCTGGCTGTTCGACTTGGGCAACTCTCCTGGGTTGCTTTCCTTCGGGTGGGGACTCTAGGGTTCAGATCCCTTCTGTGTTTTGATGTCACCATCTTCAACACAGAGGCATCAAGGATACTGTGGGAAGGGAAACAATTATGGCAAGTGCACAACTACTAATTATCTACCCCAGTCTGGAAATATTGCATCACTTCTATCCACCTTCCAACAGCCAGACTAGCCACAGGGCCTCCCTTAGATGCCAGGTGGCCAGGAAGTGGAGTTCCTGATTGGCCAAGTGCTTCCAGGAAGTGACTCCAAAGCAGGGAGCACCACAATGTGTTAGCCAGCCACAATTTATTGCATTTTTCAACTTTTATATGACTTCAACAATGCTCAGTAATGATTGCATTTACTCTCCCAAAGGGTAACTAAGTGCTCTTTTGTGTCTCACCAATGATCGCTATTAACATTCACTGTTATTTGAGATGCTGATGCATTTAATATCATAATGAGGTCCCAGGGAACGTAGCAGATTGTCTAAGGAGAGACCTTGTCTATATCTTCTCTCAAGTAAAACATCTTTTTAGTTTCTCTCTGCCTCATTGATTCACCCTCTTTTCCAATCTCATCTAAAAATATGCCCTTCTCCCTGGAATACGCTCCTTAATTTATCTCTTCCTCTGCTCTATATTATTTAACTTTGTATTGTTTAATTAAATCAGGTTACATTATCGTGTATTGAAGATACTATTCAATGGAAAGCTGTTACACAATATTTAGCATTTTTATTTCACTTGATGTTTCCAGAGCACTTTATAGTGTTAATTAGTCAATTGTCACATTTCAAGGAGGTAAATTAATTATATCTTTTTTTTTTTTTTTTTTGAGAAGTAGCCCATCTCAGTGAAGGACAAAAGGATATACTTTGCTTCGCAGATACATCTGTGCTAAACTCCTTCCCCTTGGTTTAATGCCAACCAAAGTTTATAAAGATAGAAAATGCTAACAATGATTTCTTGAGGCCCTATAATGAAACCACGGCAAGCACCTTGTGAAGGTGAAATCTTCAATTTTCGCAATATCCCAATTATGTTCTTTGAGGTATTATGTCTGAGATCACCCACCTCATGACCTGAGTTGCCCCATTCGCACTGTTCAAAAAAAAAAAAAATTTAGTGCAACACTAGGCCAGTACCTTGCAATTAATTCTGAGTTTGTGACATCAACATATGTTACAACTCTTCATTAGTTACCCTAAATTTTCTTATCAGGATCTTCTGCGGAAAAGAACTTTTTGTTGATGAGTTTCTTTGCATCATAGGGATGACTCAGTAGAATTGAATCCAAACTGTATTTTCTATCACCAAAATAATTAGGGTTTAAAACTTGACAAGCTAGCAGTTCAGGCTGTCCAATGAGCAGCTTCAAACTGGATCATAGGATGTTTGCTTTGGATGCCTTAAAAAAAAAAATTGATAGAAATCCCTAACTAGTGAGGCTAAACTTGAGCGAAATTTTGAAGCATCATTTTGATATTACCTTTCTGCCTATCTTTTTTCTGCCTCTTTCTCCTGATATTGAGCCCATCTCGTTTAGAGAGCCATCTTTCTGAACATGTTCACTGCCCTGTCCTGTTGGATCAGGTAGAGATGGGATTAAACAACTTCAGTCCAGGTAAGATGACTTTCAGTGACACCATCCCACTAGAAGATACTTGGGACCTGCCACACTCAAACCATTCTGAGGGGCTCCTCCCTTAAATCTTGCCTGACTTTGTCCCACGTGACCCACACGAGCCTACCTTTTTTTTCTAACTCTAATACTTTACATAGTAGAGAACCAACAGATAACGTCTTACTATAGTGATGACTAAGGGATTATATTAAGGTATTAGCATAAATGTAAGGAACAAATATACAAACTAAGGTAAAATGAAAAGAAAATAAAGAACAAAGAAAAGCAAACATAGTATATAGAGAATGTAACATACAACAGTATGACAGTATTGAGAGCAAGCCTGTCAGTAATATCAACAAAAGTAATGTATTATCTCAATTACTAAAAGAAAAAAGATTTTTGTATTGACCAACAAAGGTAACCCAAGTCTCTGCCGTACCCATGATACAAAATTAAAATAAACTAATTAAAAAGGTTAAAATTAAAAGGATGGAAAACTATTTAATAGGAAAATGTAAATAAAAATAAAGGAGTCAAAATTTTAATAATATAAGATGTTAATAGTAAGGGCACACGGTCGTGGGGTACCCAAGAACTTACTGTGCAATTTTTTTGGAGTTGTAAAATTATTCTGACATCAGAATAGAAACTATTAATTTTATGGCAAAGGATATGAAGCCAACATAGAAGGGCTCGCACTGGCCAAAAATGGGACGATTTGTAAGCGCAAATGACCGGCACACAGTGAATATACAAAATTCCATAGGTTCACAATGCAAAATATTAAAATCAAATTAAATAATTAGATACTATTTAAAGGAACTAAGTGCCAAATTCTTACTTTGAAAATCTGCAATTAGAAGACCCTGATTCAGGTAACTACATAGCTCTAGTTGATGAGAAAACTAAATCAATCCAGTGGTCAATCTTAGCATCAGTGAGACAACCAGATGTTGTTTGATTTATTACATACTGTTTTATGAAGCCTATGATAACACCGATGAAGTATTCTTGTAAAAAAAAAAAAAAAACTAAATTCAAGGCTAATCAAGCCTTTAGAGCTAACTTCTTTTTACAGGAATTATAGAGATAAAGGGATCAGTTAAATGACACTCGGAGGAAGTAGACAACTATATCTGAAAGGTGGGAACATTCTTTAGCATCACTAATTCAGTTCCCGTCACAATTTAATAGCAAGAAAGGAGAAAGACAAAAAATAAATAAATAAAAGACATTCTTCAGGTTAAGAGAGACCTAATTGACATGAAATCCACAGTGTGTGTGCCTATGATACGATTCAAACCAATCAGCTGTAAAAAGACACTTTTTAGTCAATTGGAGAAATTCGATAATGATTGGGATACATGATCCCAAGGAATCACTGTTAATTTTGTTAGATATGTAATGGTTATTGTGAATTTGTAACGAAACCATTTGTAGCGATGTATAGCAAATGATATAGGGTGATATGATGCCAGGAATTTGCTTGACAATACTGTGGTGAAAAAAAAAAAACAAACCCTGGTGAAATAGAAATAGGGATAAATGCAGCAAGAATTGGGAATGCTCGCGGACTTTATGATGGTTTTATGTGTAATTCTCTCCATTTTTATGTTTGCTTAAAATTTTTTATAATAAAAGTTTCGAAAAAAGTAAACAGTGAATATATATTCACTTGTGCTGGATGGGAAGGCCTTTCTGAAAATGACACCAAGTATAGAAACCATAAAGGAAAAGTTTAAAGGTATAGCCATGTAGAGATTAAAAGATTTCATACTAAAAATTAACATAAACAGAGATCAAAAACAACTGTATTTGGAGAAACTATTTACAACATATATGCAAAGTGAATATTTTTAATATAACTACATTTTTTAAATGGGAAGAATAAAAAATAGAAAAAATGGAAATAATAAAATAGGCAAATTTATGTTCCATGTGTAGAATAGGAATTATCAAGTAAAACAATGAGATTGTTTTTATTTATGGAAAGATAATGTTTAAAAAGATTGTTAATATTCTCTGAAGCAAAGGTGTAGAAAATGGCACGTGTATACTATTGGTGGAAATAAATTGCCACACGTTTTTAAAATTATGTATTTATGTTTTAAACAGGCACACTTTGACTCAGTCATTCCACATCTGAGAATTAACCTTAAGGTGGTAACTGGAGATGTGTACAAATATGTATTGAGTAGAATGTTCTCGGAAGCATTTTTTAAAAATCTTGAAATGTCCTCCATGTCTATCGGCATGGAGATGAATCTATAAGTCATCTTATATCCACACAGTGCACTGTCATGAAGGCATTAAAACTGATTATGTAGATCTGTTTATTCACAGAAATATGCTACAAGGGTGTTGGAATGGGGGCAAATGAGCCAGTCTGCTCTCTGATCCTCGGATATATGGGATTACATTACCATTTATGCTTACTGCATAAGGAATATTTCCAGAGGAGGTCCTCGAGAAAAGGGAAAAGAACGATCTTAGGTCTTTTTATACGTATTACTCAAATGAATTCAGGAAGTGTTTATTAATTTATGCTTCTCTGAAGGACTGTTTTCCTGAATACTTGCCAGTCCCTAGAATTTTAGCTTTAAAAAATCTTTGGCAATTTGACAAATGAGCAATAGCATCTCACTATTGTTTTAAGGTGCATATCCTTGATTACCAGTGCTTTTTGCATTTTTTTTTTTCCAAATGCTTATAGACTGATTAATTTCACCTTTTATAAAGTGCTTTTTTTCATTTCATTTGTAATTTTTTTCTACTGGTGTTTTCATTTTTCTAATTTATGAGAGACTTAATACCTCAATTGTTTTCATATTATATATTCCAAAAATTTTTTACTGGATTTTTTTGTATTGTCTTAAATACAAATGACACAACAGGTTTTTGATATACATAAGTTCTAATTTTTATGTGATCAAATTTAACAATATATTCTTTGAATGGATTTTGCTTTTGGCACAATCCTTACAAAGACCTTCTCCATACCATGATTATGTGAATCATCACTCCTATTTTCTGTTAATATATTTTATGGTTTTATTTTTATATTTAAATCTGAAATCTATTTGGAATTTATTTTGGTTCTGTATAATATATGAACTAATGTAATTTGTCATACAAATAACTGGTCATCTGTTCCAATTCCATTTGGTAAATAATATTTGTTTCCTCAGTGATCAAAAGTTCCAGCTTTATCAGAAAATGTTATTTTTCAATGTGACGTTTATACTCAATGGTTGATAACTTGTAAAATGCATTTTCCACTTCTCCCTTAATTTCATGGCCTTCCTACCTTCACTTTTAGTTCCATAATTTTTTTTAATATCAATCTAATTTACTACTTGAGATAGAAAAGAGGGATATTAATTAACTTTTTGAATGTTGTGTCAAGGCTCTGAAGAAAAATTGTGTAATGAGTGTTATTTTGTCATACACATACACAGCACCATGAAAGACATACACTAAAGGTATAATTTAACTCAAGGTAGAGTTTGAAAAATTTGAACCAACTTAAGCTCGAATGCTACCTTGAGTTTTGGTTATGCTTTCCTTTTTTTTGGTGGGGGGAGTTATGTCTCTTCTTTTGTTTAGTTGAGACATATACAGTTGATGCCTAACTGGGCATACCTGCTCTAAGTGAGGCGAGTTTCTATCACCTGTCTCTTTCACTTAATCAAGGAAGTTCACAAGGGTGAATCATCCCGTGACACTGATCCCAGAGCTGGCTCTGGAAGACGCTTTCTCAGCTGAAACGAAATGACACTTTATGTGCCTTCCCTAAATAGAGAGAGTAGAAAGTTATATATATAGTAGAAAAGCACATTAAATATGTGATAAAGTAAGTGGTTTTGTAACTGATTTTATTACTTAAGTTCGAACATTTTTTTTCTCGCGACTCTTTGTCAACTGTAAATTAAGATAGAAGAAGTTGGAGAAGGGGCAACTAGAGCAAGGCAGAATGCTTCAGGGATCACGACTCTAAGGGTGATTAAACACAATTTGTTTTTGTCAGATTCCAATTTATCTGTATCTTCGCAAATCCTGGGAACGTGAGCTCTGACATCTTGTACATCCTTATTAATTATTCATGCTGGAGATTCTGTACTTGCTTGACCTTAAGGAATATGTGCTGTGTACCCGGTGAGAATGGACCAGAATACTCTGCCCGTTTTAAATGAACACAGCTGACCCCTTCCCACCCCACCTCCGCCCCCGGCCTTGCCCATTTTCTAGTTTCAGGCCCATCAAATGTCTTTTATCCATCCTCCTCAAACGATAATAAAAATGATAATAATAATGAGCCTTATAGAGATAATATTAACACCCAGGGGATTTTTAAACATATAAAGATCATAACATTCAATGTTATAAGCCCCAAAGAGTTTTATTGTCAGAAATAAACACTCTACACATCCGAGTTCAGCAATCGTGCTTTTCAAGTCCTCAATTATTTCTAAGCGTTCTTCTGATGTACAAAAAAATAATGTGACTTCCTTTGTGGTCTTAACTGTGTTGTCTCACTCTAGGTGCTTGGGTTTGAAATCATGGGCCAGTAAGACATTTGTCAAAATAAAGATTATTTGATATTTGAAAGATGATTAAACCATTCAGATTTTATTCCTTAGAACAGCAAAAACAATATAAACAGATTCCTTCTAAATATATGATAGAAAGCAGCTAGTATAATTCATTTTAGGACCATTGTGTCAATACTTCCCCTAAAATAGTTTCTTACAGTTATTTTGTGTCTATAGATGTTCGCTATTTAGGCAGAAGATTGCACTGACTCTAAGTTCAGGTTTTTATTTTTTTTAATGAGAATTTCCCACTGTAGATTGAATAAATAAGCCAAACTGAAATAGCCATATTGTGAAAAATATTTGATTGTTCAAAAGACTAATCTTCCTAGTGTTCAGAGATTTTATTTTTCATCTAGAAATTTCGCAGGTTTTGATCCCATCACATCCTACCAATCCTGTCCAACACGGGATGAGAGAGTCAAAGAGAGGGATCAGAGAGCATCAAGTCCTATTTCTAGAGCCCCTAATTTGCCACTCAAAAGAAAATGGGACAACAGCGATTAATACCGGAAGTGGCTTTTGAGGACTCTTCACTCCCAAAATGTCAGCCAGTGAGAATCAACGAGTAAAAGGCACGCTCACAATAAACGAAAACCGAAAAGCATTTGTGATACCGAACAGTGTGCTATAATAATATTTTGGAAATATCGACTAGTATCCCTCCCATCAATTTCTCCCCTTTTCCTTTTCCTCTCATTTGAGCAGCTACTTCATTCTGGCCTCAGGGAAGAGATGAGGCAAATGGCCCCAGCAAATGGCCTACGGTCTGTTCTTGGCCTCCCCCTGCCCCCAGCTTCCCAGTGCTTAGGGCCTTTTTGTCAACTGAAAGGCAGAAAAAACAAACAAACAAAAGCTTGAAGAGCAGGTCGAGAGTCTAGAACTCCATTACAACCACAAACTAGAAAGTGATGCTGGGCTTGGGGAGAAGGAAAGCGGAGGGGAAGCGATGAGCGTGTCCTCGTGGGTGGGTCCTGAAGAGCAAGGCACTGCCGTCAGACTTTGGGGCCAAAATGTGGCGATTAGCTTCCCTGGGAGCCCATCTTAAGTGAAAGATTCCTGTGCAAGTACTTTATTGAGAAAGAGCTCCCTGTAGATACTGGTAGGAAATTGAACAAAGTGGGACAGAAAAGGGAAAAGCCACACCAGGGCGCCATCATCGCAGGTTGCACGCTAGAGTCTTGATTCTGCAGCGTAGGTTGTGTGTCAGAATTGATCAGCCTGAGCCAGCAAGGGCCTTCCTCAGCACAAGCAAACCTCTGAGGACAAAGGAGCCTCAGTTGCCCCAAGGCAGCCCTCAGAAGGGCCACGGGTGCTGGTTACTGGGAACGAAGGTGCACCGAAGTCTACTTCACCCAGAGAAAGAGAAATAGAATGCTACAGTAATAAATGTGCGATGCGTGTGTATAGCATTCCACCATTTTCAGTGCTCTCCTTGCCACGTTATCTTTTCTGATCTTCATTACAACCCGAGAAGACAGTAGAAGGTGGGTATTACAATACTCGTCTCAGATATGTGAAGCTGAGGTGCATCATTACGCAACTTACTCAACTGATGAAAGCCTGTGTCTTTAACTCCAGTCCCAGCAGTCTTCCTCTCTTCTGCAGCCACGATCTGGAGAATAGTTCTGTAATCTTCGCATACACATCCGGAATCCAAGAGTCATTACAGAGCAGGAGCTAAGCCGTGGCTCCTGTCAGAATTCCTTGGTTCGCATCTGAGACCCTCTAAATCAGTATCTCTCAGAGGAAAGCCAATAGTTTCTGTTTCTTACACGGTCCTCGGGGATGCGTGTGTAACTAAGGAGGTACAGTTATGCAATTGTGATTTGGGAGACCACTGGTTCAGAGCGTAGTTTTGGGTTTTAGGCAGGACAGGGCTTGAATCCTGGTTCTGCCATTTACCATCTACGTGAGTTTAGCTAAGTCATGGAAGTTCTCAAAGCCTCTCTTTTGTCATCTACAAAACTAGATTATGTTATACCTCAAAGAATTATTCTAAGAATTCAACAGGATGATACAGGTAAAGTGCTAAGCCCTGGACCAGGAAGGAGTAAGTTCCCAATAAACAGAATCTCCTAGGATTTTATTTTTAACCCTCACACTTTTCTGTACTCAGGTCATCCATTTTCTAAAATGATGTTTCCCCGCTATGCCACTTTGGGTGCCAGTGTGGACCACTTTTCAGGACTTGAAAATGATTCAGCAAAGTGAACCTTTTGGTTAATGTTGTTTACTGGAGTGGGATTTGAGCTGCAGCAATTTAGACACTTGGCTGGCAGATGGTGGATGGCCTTGAGAGGCTATGCCATTTGCTTAGAATACAGGGTTTGGAGTCTCTCTTTACCCCTCATTCCAAAAATGTGTCTCACTTAGAAATTCACAGAAGCAAATGAGCCTGTATTTAAAATCCTGGTGAAATAACCCCTCGTTTAGCATTTATTTACAGCCTAGAAACCCAGCAGGTACGATCTCAGATGTACTTAATCTTAGAGGCAAATTCAACAGTTACCTTAGAGTATCTGTTTCCTGGGCATCTAGAAAGATGCCTTTGAAAACCAGCTTCCTCCCAGCCTGCAGTCCCATGACAGAAATAAAAAAACAGGGAAAGAATTTTTCTCTCTAATTTGTAAAACAAACAGGAAAGATAAAAAGAGCAGAAGGAAGCCAGTTGCTGGAACAGTTCTCAATAGGTGAGAAATCACGGCAGGTATGAAGCCGGAATAAGGGTGGTCTCCAGGCTATCAGACCTTTCATTGCATACCTAAGTGGAAGGAAGCCTCAGTGATGATCGAGGGACACTGATGACAGGATTGAGGTGAAAAATAGTGGTTAATCTTAGAACAGAGCGCAAGAGCGAAGCCTGCTGAAGGCTCATCTATCAATCGTGGACACCCAGTGACCTCATCCCAGAACCTCAGCGCCAGCGGTAGAGGGGATTCAGCATCCCCCACCCCCAACCCGCGTTCTGCTTGTGCCTGGAGACACCAGCAAGACCAGTAGGAATTAGAGCGCACATGTCCACGTAGCTGCCCGCCCTCTTCTGAAGGCGCTCACCTGTGTGAAACAACCTGCTGAAAACTTTCAGTGAACAGTAAGCACTCAGTAAAGATGGGATAGAGGGAGAACATAGCTAACAAAAAGAGATCTTACCTTTCCTGTGCCTTTCCTGTGCCTTTCCTGTGTGCTAGGGCTATGCTGGGACCTTTACGTACCTTATTTCAGCTAATCCTCAAAATGGCCCTATCAGAGCTGTACTTTTCCCATTTATGGATTTTTAGGGTAGAATATTACATATGCTTTAGGAGAGATTTTCTTTTCAAATTATTAGGCATTTATTAAGTACATTGTTTTAGACACACACGTAGTTTTTCTGTGTCTTGCTCCTCTCATATAATAGAATAAGGTTTGAGATTCATCCGTTTTGTTGCATGCATTAGGAATTTGTTGCTTTTTATTGCTGTATTCTATTCTATTGTGTTAATGTTCCACAATTTATTCTTCCACCAGGCATTGAACAGTTGAAGTTTTGGGCAATTATGAATGAAGCTGCTAAAAACATTGGCATGCGTGTCTTCGTGTGGATATATATTTTTGTTTCTCTGTTAAATATCTAGGAGTAGGATTGCTGGGTAGTATGATAAGAGCATTCAACTCTATAAGAAACTGCCAAACTGTTTCCAAAGAAGCTGTGTGTGTCATTTTGGGTTCCCACCAACGATGTATGAAAATTCCAGATGATTTCAATCCGTGCCAGATCGTCAATTGGCAATTGGCATGTCAATCTTTTAATTTTAGCTATTCAAGTTGGGGTGTAGTAGTGTCTCATTACACCAGGGGTTCCCGATACCACCCTCACTCAGGCTCAGTGTTTTGTAAGAAAGACTCACAGGACTCAAAAAAGCTGTTTTATTCATTTATTACAGTGAAAGACAACATATTAAAATCAGCAATGGGAAAAGATGAGTGGGGTAAGTCCAGGAGAAATGCTGTGCAAGCATCCAGATCGTCCCTCCCAGGGGAGTCACATGGAAATATGCTTAATTCTAGCAATGACGTATGACATGTGAAAAACATTGCCAGTGAGGGAAGCTCACTCGAGCCTTGGAGTCCAACGTTTTATTGGGGGTCAGTAATCTAGGCATGCAGCAGCTGTGTGACTGACCTCAGCTACTCTGACCCTGGCCCGCTTCGCCCCCAGGTGAAACCAGGTGTTCCCTATAAATCACATTGCTGGGTTAAACTTACCTAGTCAAACTGGTAAAGCATGATCCAAGGCCTTGGGCATACAAAAAAAGGTGTCCACCATAGTTACGGCATGACTCAAGGGCT
>NW_011888880.1:1471869-1472441 GCF_000151845.1 Pteropus vampyrus | reverse complement strand
GGTTAAACTTACCTAGTCAAACTGGTAAAGCATGATCCAAGGCCTTGGGCATACAAAAAAAGGTGTCCACCATAGTTACGGCATGACTCAAGGGCTCAGGCATACAAAACACTTATCAGGCAGAGTATCCCATGGACTATTCCAGGGGTTGGTCCTGAACACAGGCCTTTCTCTGGATGTTCAGGATTAGAGCAACCCAGGCCTGCTGAGCAGACCCTTTCCTGAGCACTTGTCTTAATTTGCCTTCCTAAATGACTATTCATGTTGAGAATTTTCGCATGTGCTTATTTGTCATTCGTAAGTCTTTTTTGGTGGCCATTTTAATTTTAAGTAATTAATTAATTTTAAAATTTCCATCCCCCTGACCCCTCCCCTTTGGCAACCATCAACTTGTTCTCTTTACTTAGAAGTCTGTTTCTGTTTATTCATTTATTATTTTTTAAATTTTTTACTTTTAGATTTCATGTATAAGTGAGATCATATGGTCTTTGTCTTTGTCTGACTTATTTTACTTAGCATAATACCCTCTAGGTCCATTCATGTTGTTGCAAAGACAAGATTTCATTTTTTTT
>NW_011888880.1:1469442-1471819 GCF_000151845.1 Pteropus vampyrus | reverse complement strand
TCATATGGTCTTTGTCTTTGTCTGACTTATTTTACTTAGCATAATACCCTCTAGGTCCATTCATGTTGTTGCAAAGACAAGATTTCATTTTTTTTTATTGCTGAATAATATTCCATTATATATATACCACATCTTCTTTATTCTTTCATTTATTGATAGCCATCTATATTATATATATTAGTTGTTATGCCAGTACCATATTATTTTGGTTATTGTAGCTTTGTAGTATAGTTTGATATCAGGGAGCGATACATTCCACTTTGTTCTTTCTCAAGATCTCTTTGGTTATTTGATGACTTTTCTGGTTCTATGTAAATTTTAGAATTTGTTTTAATTCTAAGAATGCCATTGGTATTTTAATAGGGATAGCATTGAATCTGTATATTACTTTAGGTAGTAAGGATATTTTAACAATATTCATCCTTCCAATTCACGAGCAGGGTATCCCCTGCCATTTGTTTATATCTTTAATTTCTTCAGTGTCATAGTTTTCAGAGTAAACGTCTTTCACCATTTTGGTTAAATTTATTCTAGGTATTTTATACTTTTTGAAGCAGTTGTACATGGGATTTTTTTCTTAATCTCTTCTTCTGATTATTTATTATTGGTGTGTACAACGCAACAGATTTCTGTATATTGATTCTGTATCCTGAAATTTAATGAAGTCATTTTTTAGTTCTAATAGTTTTTTGGTGGAGTCTTTAGGGTTTTCTATATACAGCATCCTGTCATCTGCAAATAATGAGAGTTTTACTTCTTCCTTTCCACTTTTGACCCCTTCGTTTCTTCGTCTTGACTGATTGCTGTGATTAGGACTTCTAATGATGTGCTGAGTAGAAGTGGTAATACTGGGAATCCTTGTGTTTTTTCCTGACCTTAGAGGAAAGGCTTTCAGCTTTTCTCCATTGAGTATATTAGCTGTGGGATTGTCATATGTGGCCTTTATTATGTTGAGCTATGTTCCCTCTATACGCACTTTGTTGAGAGTTTTTATCATAAAAGGACTTTGAATTTTGTCAAATTCTTTTTGTGCATCTATTGAAATGATCATATGGTTTTTATCCTTTATTTTGTTAATGTGATATGTTGCATTGATTGATTTATGAATGTAGAACCATTCTTTAATATCTTGGTGAATCTGGTTTGCTGATATTTTGTTGGAAATTTTTGCATCTACGTTCATCAAGAATAATGACCTGTCATTTTCTTTTTTTGTAATGTCTTCATTTGGTTTTGGTATCAGGGTAATTTCAGCTTCATAAAATAAGTTTGGATGCATTTCTTCTTTGATTTTTTGAAATAATTAGAAAAGGATAGGTATTAATTGTTTGATGTTTGGTAGAATTCATTGGTGTAACCATTGGGTCCTGGTCTTTTATTTGCTGGGAGTTTTTTGATTACTTCATCAATTTCCTTGCTGGTAATTGGTCTGTTTACATTTTATACTTATTCCTGGTCCACTCTTGGTAGGTTTTGCACTTCTAGAAATTTATCAGTTTCTTTGAGATTGTTGATTTTGTTGGCATATAATTGTTCATAGTATTCTTTAATGATTCTTTGTATTTCTGTGGTGTCTGTTGTAACTTCTATTTCATTTATGATATTATTTGGGGGGGATTCTCTCTCTTTTTTTCTTGATGAGTTTGGCTAAAGGTTTATTTTATTTGTCTTTACAAAGTTCCAGCTCTTAGTTTTGTTGATCTTTTATATTATTCTTTTAATTTCTTTTTTTTTTTTCTTCTCTGATCTTAACTATTTTCTTCCTTCTGTTTACTTGGGTGTTGTTTGTTTCTTTTCTAGTTCCTTATGGTATAGAGTTAGATTGTTCATTTGAATTTTTCTTTTTTCTTGAGGTAGGCCTTGATAGCTGTGAACCTCCCTCTTAGAATTGCTTTTGCTGCATCCTTTAATTTTGAAATGTTATGTTTTCATTTTCATTTGTTTCAAGATAATTTTTGATTTCTTGTTTGATTTCCTCTTTGATCTATTGGTTGTTGAGAAGCATGTCTTCACATACTTGTGTTTTTTCCCGTTTTCTTCCTGTAGCTGATTTCTAATTTCATGCCATTGTCGTTAGAAATGATTCTTGGTATAATTTCAATCTCCTTGAATTTATTGAGGCTTATTCCATGGCCTGATGTGTGATATATCCTGGAGAATGTTCCATGTGCACTTGAAAAAAAATGTATGTTCTTCAGTTTTGGGATGAAATGTACTAAAAATATATATGAAGTTGATTTCATCTAATATGACATTTAAGGTGATTATTTTATTATTAATTTTCTGTCTGGATGATCTATCTGTTGATGTGAGTGGGGTATTAAAATCTCCTATTATTATTGTAGGACTGAGATTTCTCCCTTTAATAGTTGTTTTA
>NW_011888880.1:1464004-1467182 GCF_000151845.1 Pteropus vampyrus | reverse complement strand
AACCCTGGAGAGTTTCCACAGTCCCTGGAGAGCTCCCGTGGCTCTCTGGTCTTCTCTATGCAGTCTCTCTCCAGTTTATTGTACTGAATGTGGTCCTGAGCAGAAGAGACCTCTGGGCCGGCTTTATGTGCCTGGTATTCAGGGCCAGTTGCTCAGAGCTGAGCAGGCACTTAAGGCACTTAGGGCACTAGCCTGCCAGAACCTGAGCAGCTCTTGGCAGGGAGGCCAGGTGGGTGTGGTTAAGCCCTGAGCAGGCACTTCCAGGGCCTCAGACTCTAGGCTGCCTACCCCACCAGGGAAAGCTCTAGGCAAGGAAGCAGGTGGGTGTGGAAAAGCCTTGTTGTTCCTGTTTGCTCTCTTTGTTTATTTTATTCTTTCTACCTATCTATCTATCTATCTATCTATCTATCTATCTATCTACCTACCTACCTATCATTTATCTATCTATCTTTCTATCTATCTATCTATCTATCTATCTATCTATCTATCTATCTATCTAATCTATCTCTGTCTATCTATCTATTTAAACGCCTACAGCACCTGGTCTTCCTATGTGGGCTCTCATCCAAGTACTAACCAGGCCCCATCCTGCTTAGCTTCCGAGATCACATGAGATCGGGCACATTCAGGGTAGTATGGCCGTAGACTGCTCCCTTTGTTTGGAGGCAAGGCTCCAGGCGAAGAAGCTGGGAACCTGCTGCAGTGATCTTGCAGGTAGGCCAAAGTCACCTTTCTCTCCCAGTAGAGCTCCCGCCCACCCTGTTTAAGTGGAGGGAAGGTAAACAGTGGGTCTCATTGGCTTCTTGAGCCTGGAAAGTTTCTGCAGTGTTGGAGGTGCTGCCTTGGCTTCTCCAGTCTTCCCTACTTGGTCTCTTTCTCTTGTTTGTTGCCAGAAGCTGTTCATTCAATGCTTGGTTGTTTCATAGGAGTAATTGCTACCTATGGAAATGTGTATTTAATTTTGCTCATGGAAGTGGGTGAGTTTAGCATCCTCCTATGCTGCCGCCATCTTAATTTGCTACCAATTTTAAAGATTTAGTTGCTCCTTTTCTTTTTATTAAGTTGTAACAATTTTTCGTATACTCTAGACACAGATCGTTTATCAGTTATTTTGCAGATAGGTTCTCCCAGTCTGTAGCTTGTCTTTTCTGTTACTTAAGAATGTTTTAAAAGAACAAAAGTTTTAAATTTCAATTAAGTCCAATTTATTAATATTTCCTTTTGTGATTTGTGCTTTAGGTATCAAGTTTGAAATCAACTTGTATCTTATCCAAGAATTCTTTCCTATATCAAAGTCACAGATTTATATATATTTTTTTGAGAAGCTTTATAGTTTTATCACTTTCATTTCGTCTACAGTTCATGTTGAGTTAATTTTTATATATGATTAATGGAAGAGTTAAAGTTTTATTTATTTTTTAAATATAATGTACAGTTATTTCAGAACTATTTGTTGAAAAAGAATATTTTTTCTCCATTAAATTATTTTGATAACTTTGCCAAAAATCATTTGACAAATTATATGTGAGTCAATTTCTCCACTCTGTATTCTATTTCATTGAACCACATGCCTATCCTTGCACCCATACCACACTGGTTTGCTTATTGTAGCTTTATAGTAATTTTTGAAATCAGGTGATATCAATCTTCCAACTTCTTTGATCTTTTTCAAAGTAATTTTATCTTTCTAGTCTTTTGCTTTTACGTATAAATGTTAAAATAAGCAAGTCTGGGGGGAAATTTACATCTTAGCAACATTTGATAAGTAGAGTATATTTCTCCATTGTTTAGATCTTTAGTTTTCCTCAATAATATTTTATTATTTTGGCATACAAACTTTGAACATTTTCTGCTAGATTTATTCCTAATTATTTCATGTTTTTTGATGCTATTGGAAATGACGTTTTTTCAATTTCCAATTTTTTACTGCTGGTGTATTGAAATACAATTTATTTTTGTTTGTTGACCTTGTGCAACCTTGTTAAATTTACTTATTAGAGCTGGTAGGTTTGTTTGTTTATTTATTTTTTTTGTAAATTCTTTGGGGTAGTTTCTGTAGATGATTTAGTTATGTGCAAATAAAGACAGCTTTATTTCTTCATTTCCTTTCTCTATGTGTTTTATTTATTTTTCCTCCCTAATTGCACTGTCCAGGACCTCCATTCTAATGTTGAGTGCAAGTTTTATCTTTGCCTTGCTTCTGATCTTTGTAGGGAAGTATTCAGTTTTTCACCAGGAGTATGACATCAGTGGTAGGTTTTTTTTTTTTAATAGCTGCTTTTTTAGTTTCCTAGGGCTGCCATACCAAAGTACCACAAACTGTGTGGCTCAAGATAACATGAATTTATTGTCTCACTGCTCTGAAGTTTGAAATAAAAATTTAGGCAATGCTGGTTCCTTCTGAGAGCTTTGAATGAGCATCTGTTTCATGCTCCTCTTCTAGCCTCTGATGATTTGCCAGCAATCTTTGGGATTTTTTGGCTTGTAAGTACATTTCTCCAATTGTCCACCTTCACATGGCATTTTCCTGTGTCTCTTCTCACAGTCTTCTCACTGTATATCTCTTTCTTTGTGTCTAAATTTTCCTGTTTCATAAGCTTATCAGTCATACTGGATTAGGGACCATCCAGAAGACCTTATCTGAACTTAACTACACGTGCAAAGACCCTACTTCCAACTATGTCACATTCTGAGATACTGGAGGTTAAGATTTCAAAATATCTTTTTTTTGAGGGAGAGGCATAATTCAGTCCATATCTATGCTCTTTATCAAATTGAAAAAGTTCTCTTCCATGATAAGTTTGCTAAGAGGTTTTACATGAATAGCTGTTAAACTTGGTCAACTAGTTTTTCTGTGGTTATTGAGATCATCATTATGGGTTTTTGATTTTAGTCTTTCTATAGTGAATTATATTGATTGATTTCCAAATGTTAAATAAACTTTAGTTCCAGGATAAATTCCATTTGGTTGTAATATATTACCTTTTATATTACTAAATTAATCTGCTAATGTTTTGTTAAGCATTTTTGAGTCTATGTTTATGAAGGATTTTCATCTGAGCTTTGTTTCTTTTAATATATTTATTTGGTTTTGAAATCAAAATAATAAAGCCTTTATAAATTGATTTGGAAAGTATTTTCTTCTCATTTAGTTTCTGTAAAGTTTCCTTACAACTGG
>NW_011888880.1:1460975-1462970 GCF_000151845.1 Pteropus vampyrus | reverse complement strand
ATTGTGGGATGATTTTATTTCTAGAATTTCCTTTTGACTTTTAATGATCATTTCCATCTCCCTGCTGAATTCCCCATGTGCTTATACATGTTGTCCATATTTTCCTTTTGCTCCTTTAATATATTAATCATAGTTACACAATAGTCCCAAATGATGATGCCAACATCTTGGGCATCCCTGGGTTTGGCTCTGTTATTTGCTTTATCTTCTGACAATGCACTGATTTTTTTCACCCTTGATCTTATATGTAGGTCATAATTTTTTATGAACAGATGGACACTGCATATAGAACAGTGAAGAGTGAGCTAAATGCTAAATGGGCAAGCCTCATCTTCTCTCAAGGTTTTAGTGTGGTGTTGGAGTTGGGTTGCACTTGAGTTGGATTGGCAGTAGGCTGTTGCTATCGTTACCTGTCGCCTGGCACGGCCGTTCATCTCCTTCATCGGTAGGCTACTGCTGCATTGCACTTGGTGTGGTTGTGGATTTCTCAGCACTCTCACTCTGGCCTTAGCTTCCAGCAGACAGTGTCCCCCTGCAGCGTAAAGGGGACTCATTTCATGTTCTTGCTCTTTCTTCAGTGGGCAACTGACTTTGCTTGTAACTCATGTGAGGCTTGTAGCAGGCATCTTGGTGAAGAGCCTTGCTTCAGTCTTAACCAGTCACAGCAGAGTTTTCCTTAGTTTCAGAGCATGAGCCTGTGCTCAGATGTATTTCCTCCCCTTCGGATGGTTTTTGCTCTTGGCAGCAGTTGACCTTGTGATTTCAGCCTACTGATGACTTTATGAGAATCGATGATTTCGTATCTTATCTAGATTTTTCTCATTTTTAATGTAGAGTGATGTTCTCTTGTATCTTTCTACAAGAGAACTTTCATGAGCAAAGTTTTAAAATGTGAGAAACGTAATAAGATTTTAAAAGCAATTTCCCAAACTGGAAAATACTGAATATATAAAACTATATCCAATATAATTCCAATATTAATTAACCTCTAATATGTGTTAGGCCTTCTGGTAGGTACTGATAAACAAGATAGATGTTGTCCCTCTTTTGCAGAGAAATCATTATTAAATTCTTTTACACAGATATTGAAAACATCTGTACATGAGAAAATAACATAACCAACTTAAAAATCCAACAAAGATCTTGGGAAAACATATTCAATAAATAGGACAAAAGTTAACATCATTAATGCAGAAAGAACACATGTAGTAAATTATAGCAAATGCTGTCAGGGCTTTGCTCATATTTCCTTGGATCCTTTACCATTTTTATCACACCAGCTTTTGGTATGCTTTCCCTTCCAAATAAAGGGACCTCTATCTCTTCTTTGGCGACCTCTCTTAGCCTTCCAGAGCATGTCTTGCCTGTGTCTGTGGAGAGTCAGAACTGCATGGAAACTTGTTTGAACTCCAGTTTCCACCCCCTGATCCCAATGCCACACACACACTGTCAGACAGTCTTTTATCAAGAACCAAGAGACACATTTCTCATTTTCTCTGGTCAGGATGATGTAGAGGTGTGACTTCTGTCGTCCCAGAGCTTCCCTGGGAGGGAGTGTTATGCCAGCATCATCTTCCATGACTTTGCTTGACACCACAAACTTCTTCACCGCCCCCGTCTCCACTTCCTGTCTCATTTCTCCATCCTGCCACTAGCTTTCCTAGGCGCATTTCCTCAGAAATCACTTTTGTATAAATCCTCGTCTCAGAGCCTTCTTATAGAGAGCTCAACCTACGGCATAAGTCAAAGCAAAAATACTAACAGTACAGCAGAAAATAAATGAGCTAACTAAGAACTCACATGAAAAGAAAACATATCCTGTCCATAGGTAGCTTTCCTTAGTGTATCTGGGGGAACAGGAGATTTTAGTCTCATCTGTCCCTAGTCCTTCCATGTTCAGTAAGTTCCCCACAGAGCTTCTGCTCTACACTCCTCTCAGCTCTACTTTGTCCTGTACTTCACGGCCGCCACCTGAAATCCTGGGCCCATTCTTCT
>NW_011888880.1:1449183-1460925 GCF_000151845.1 Pteropus vampyrus | reverse complement strand
AACCAAGAGACAAATTTCTCATTTTCTCTGGTCAGGATGATGTAGAGGTGTGACCTCTGTCATCCCAGAGCTTCCCTGGGAGGGAGTGTTATGCCAGCATCATCTTCCATGACTTTGCTTGACACCACAAACTTCTTCACCGCCCCCGTCTCCACTTCCTGTCTCATTTCTCCATCCTGCCACTAGCTTTCCTAGGCGCATTTCCTCAGAAATCACTTTTGTATAAATCCTCGTCTCAGAGCCTTCTTATAGAGAGCTCAACCTACGGCATAAGTCAAAGCAAAAATACTAACAGTACAGCAGAAAATAAATGAGCTAACTAAGAACTCACATGAAAAGAAAACATATCCTGTCCATAGGTAGCTTTCCTTAGTGTATCTGGGGGAACAGGAGATTTTAGTCTCATCTGTCCCTAGTCCTTCCATGTTCAGTAAGTTCCCCACAGAGCTTCTGCTCTACACTCCTCTCAGCTCTACTTTGTCCTGTACTTCACGGCCGCCACCTGAAATCCTGGGCCCATTCTTCTTCAGTGCGATGCTTACACTACAGTGTTGGCTTCTATGGGTGGGTGATGGCACACTGAAGGCTCAGGATAGGTAGAAAATATTTCATTGTAGAAAAAAAAAAAAAAACCAACCTTAAAACTAGAGACTAGAGATGACTATTCCCAAAATCAGACAGGAAAAAGGTCAAGTTCTTTATCAGTCATTACTGTTGCATACTTCTTAAAGTTCACCTTACACTCTTCCTCCCTCTGAGAGAGGGTCTCTCCTATAAGAACTGCTATTATGAAATCCCCATCCCACTTTAGGAAAACTCTATTTTCTGTCATAGGGTTTGGTTGTCTCCTAGTTCTATCTTCTCCATATCAGGATACTTCCTGGGATGAAATTTCCCAAAGTCTAGTTTATCAGTCTAACTGATAATAACAATACATTGTTGTGTATGAAATGTATGAAGTATGTATGGGGGAGGGATGGGAGATTCAACAGGACAATTCAGTGCTTTTTGCTTGGGTGTTCTTCTTTGGTCCAGCTACGGTGGTGTGAGCCAATTGTGTGCATCTCTTCCCAAAAATTCCTTTAGAGATGTCCTGTTGGTAGCTTGCAATCAGTCATAGAGGGTGTGTTTATATCATGCAAATCAGTAATTGATACAAATCAGGGCTTTTTTCTTATCCCAGAGAGCCCATTTTAACATTTAGTAGCACATCACTGTCCCAGCGTTCTTTTGGGGGACCACAGTTCTCCCATTCTTATCTCAGGTGATCCAGATGATGCTAATCCTATTCTCTGGCTCCAAGAATCGGCAGAGTACCACATCCTTTCCAGCTTTGGTAAATGCTACAAAAACAGGTAAATATTCTGAACTGGATCAAACAAAGCCCTCTCTGAGACTTTTCCTGAAATGGTTGGGAAAGAGGCATCTTCTCTCTTTGAGATCTTGGACATCAAGATCCCTCATGTCTGGAGCCGGCGAGGGCCAGCCACATGGACCAGTAACAGAGAAAAGCCTGCTCGAGAATAAAGCCAGCACAGAAGAAAATAAGCCTAAACGAGGAGCAAGAAAATGATAAGTCTTGTGTTCATCATTTTAATTTCTGGATAGAGCCCCTAAATTTCAGTTACTGATGCCAACAAATTCCTATTATTGTTTCAGCTATTTTGAGTTCAGTTTTTGTCACATGTGACCATGTAAATTTTGACTTATGTAATTGTGAAGAGAACACACACACTCATGCACACACATCTCCCAAAAGCAAACAGTACTTTTCAGAAAATGAGGAAGAGGAGACTTTTCCTACAGGCAAAGTGGGGCTTTCCATCACTGTGCAGAGCCACGACAAAATGCCTTTCCTCACCCATCGGCTTCCATGTCGTACCCAGGGACTTACCGAGCAATGGAGTCAGCAAGCTTTAGTTTTTCCAGCACAGGGCAGAAAGTATGGAAATTAAAGTTCTTTTCCTCGTGCCCCCATCCCTATCCCTTTAGACTAGGTGAAAATGTTCAGCCACACTCCTGTCCACTCCCCAGATTCTATAGATGGAAGCAATATGGAAATTTATAATCTCCCTTTCAAAGCAGTTTTCCAAAAAAAAAAGAGAGATGTTACTACACACGAGGAAATGACTGATTAACACTGGGAAGAAAATGTTTAAAGAAATACAAATTCAAACAATGACACTATTTTATCTCCATTACGTGAGCAAGTTTTGATAAAATTATTACCCCAAAGTGGAAATGGCTTAGTGAAACCAGCACTCTGTTACATAGCTGGATAGAAAGTCAGGTGATTCAAATTTTCTGGAAGGCGATTTGTCAATATATATCCAGAAGATCATATATCTCCATTCCCTTTTGCTGAGTGTTTCCACTTCTGAGAATGCATATTAAATGAGTTATCAGAAAGTCAGATGGCAATTTATACACAATGATCGTCTTTGGAACCTCGTTTATAATACAGAAAGTTTGGAGAAAAGCAAACTGCCGAACGATAAGTGAGTGGTTAAATTAATGGGGGCCCCTCTAGATAAGAAAATATAGAATTTTCAAGAATTTAAAATACAACTCTGATACAACCTTGAAGAAAAAGCCCTACCTAAACTTATAAATAGTATGATCTCACATAAAATGCACGTACACCTCCCGACTTGTCTTACTGCAGTCTGAGAAACACACTAATGCCCTTATGTTTTTGCATCTGTTGGGCCCTCACTCACTTTCCCATCTGGTACATTCTCATTTTTCCTTAAAAATCCAGCTCACATATTATACATTCTATGGAAACTTTTCTTGGGAAGTTGGTGCCTTCTGTTCTAAAAAATATTAAAGAGCAGACCACATTTCCTAAAAATTTACTTCTAGGTCCCTCTCCTCCTCCAGTGCATTGCCCTCTGCAGCCTCTGTCACTCACTGGCCTTGGCACCTGAGGTGAGACCGTTTGCTATTCTGCACATGTGCTGTCCCGGAGGACCTCTCTGAGGCCTTTGCCAGAAAGGACCAAAGTGGATGCCTGGTTCCCACCAGCGCAGGAGCCTATGTGCCCTGAGCAAGCTTGTTGTAGATGCATATCGTTTAAAAAAGTTCTTTCTACTCCAGAATGCAATGCTTCCTAACTGTGAGATGTTGATACATGTTACAAAGTATGGACTTGTATCACTTGTAATGTGTCAAGCTTTAAAAAATACATGCAGTTGTCTCTAGAAACCATAAAAGAATCATGAAAATGACTTCTGTTACTCACACAAACCGTAGCTGAGGACCTGCTGCCTTAGGCAATGTGAAAGCACTGCCTGGTGTGGCAAGTTTAGAGAAGGTGGGTCCTTACCTGTTCTTATTGTCAGCTAAAGAAATGAGCAGCTATCAATACAGGCCCTGCGCTTGCCTTTGACAAGATGCTTCTTCCCCTAGGAATTACTTCTCTTTCTGCCCAGGCTGTCCCATTTTCAGATACTATACTATCATTATCATCATTATGTATTGTTACCATTATTACCATGACTACTACTGCTACTGTTACTACTGTTTTGCCAATAATTACTCACTAATGGTACCAAACTTAACTTTTATTATCATAATATTTTCCTAAAGAATTGATAGCTTTCAGGTATAGACATACTCTGCCATTTCTGGCTCTGTGTTCCTAGATTACTTAACATCCTTTAAGACAAGTTGGGAAACTTTCCAGGAAATATTGGGGGCAGTAATGAAACCTGATGTTTAATAGAAAGATCGTAATGATTACATGAGATATCGCATGTGGAGTTTTATATACATATCTTTTATATATTAAGTGCTCAATATATACTAGACAATATTAGTTTTGCTGTGATTATTGTTACTGGGTAACTGTGACAAGGAAGTAACCCTTCTCCACCTCATAGTCAAGGTAAGTCCCCACTATTGGAAGTGGGAAGACCAGGCAATCTCTCTGGAATGGCCCTTGCCAATGGATGGAGCTTCTAAGAGCTGGTCAAGATGGGGTCAGAGCTGATGTCTGGCTGGTGTTGACCTTCCACTGTCACTCTAGGGGAAGTGAACATTGGCTGGCCAGTACTGGCTATCTTCTAGAAGGCTCTTGTCTTGACTAGTAAATATATTTTATTAATGTCTTTACCTCACAGAGGAACAGAAATGGCAGCAGTCTGGAAATGTTTTAGTGCCTAGTTATAGATTAAGTGACAAGATTCTGACATACCGTGGAATAAACCAGGGGCGTACCTTTATAGGCTACCTGGGCTTGTACACTCATAGCTCTTTATTCCTCTGTTACCATTTCTCAAATAGTTACTGTGTCTTTCTTCTTCATTATTCTGTACGCGTTCAAGGGCAGGAATAGATGGAATCATTTATTCATTCAACAAATACTTCCTAAGCAATTACAATGGGCTTACTATGTCCACGATTGTATTTCCATTTCCTAGCAGAGTAGCTGGCATATAATTGGTTTACAACAAACATTCGAAGAATAAATGGGAAAAGTATGTAGTTTTATGATGTGCGTGGAAGGGGATTGCTATGAAAATAGTGGGTGAGTCTGATGTGTGGAGAAGTAAGAGACCAATTAGGAAATTCCTCTAGAGATAAGACATGCTACAAGCAAATGTGTGTGTTCGAAGTTGTTGTTTAGCAAGAAAATATTGATTCCTCGAGCAAAGATAGTGGTGACAGCAGACATGGAAATAGATAAGGGGAAGAGGAAAAAGAGAATGTGGATAAATACTAGACTTAAGATAGTGGTAGCCTCTGGGTGGGAGGGAGAAATTGGGTTTTGGGAAGAGCCATGAATTTTATTTATAGTTGTAGCATTTTATATCTTAAGCAGGGTAGTAGGTAAATGGGTACTCATTTTTCTCTCTAGTTTTAATATTTTATTAAAAATGAAAGGCTCATTATGATGTTTCATTGCCTCTAAGCATTCTTATAATTTTATTAAAAAGTTATCACATTATAAAATCAGTCACTAAGTTTAGTCAAGTGGGCCTCAGTCACTCCCCGTCCACTTGCACCCACCCATTCAGGCCTCCGGCAGCCTCTTCTCAAGGGATTGGTGATTATCCTCTAACTGTCCTAGCCTCCAGGCTCGGCCGTCTCTAAACCACCCCTGACTCTGCCCCCAGGAGGTCTGCCTAAAATGCAGATCATGTTATTTTCCTGCTTTAAAACAATTTGTGGGGCAAAGTCTAAACTTGCCAACCTATCATTCAAAGGACACCACAGTTTAGTTCTTATTTACCTCTCCGATCTTTTCCCATTTGCCCCCAGCCCACCTAACATGCTTTTGCCAGTCTTTACTCTAATTCTGTCCATTACACTTGTAAAGATGAATGCAAAACCAGATGACTCTGCTTTTATTGTTCAGTTTGGGAAGATGCCTTCAAATAAATTGAAGCTATTGGTATCTGAGAGCCTCAGATAAATGTACGAATAACATTAAACATATCAGTGAGCAGGTGTTGGATATATCTTGGTATCCACAGTGCCTAAATAATCCAGTTTCTGTTACAATAGTTGCTTTCAATACAGTAAGGATGACATGTAAGGCAAATATTGAGATTATAATAGTACTACACACAATTTTTTAAAAATGGGACATTATGCAAGAGCTGAGGATTTGACTTGTGTGTTTTGTTTTTCAACAGTCTCTGCATATAGATGTGTGTGATCAATAGGTAAATCGGAAATATAGGAGATAAAACACTGGTCTGTAAACTTTTATTTTAATCCTAATTTTACAAGAAATTTAGTTTTTATTAAATACTTGACTTCTTGGAGTTTCCATTACCTTTTTTGATGATTAAAACTAGTCACCTAACTTAGCTCTAGCATCTAGTCATGTGTTTGTAAGCCTTTTGTCCTATATTACTGAAACCTGGTAGGCAGTGCATACCCAGTACCGATTGTAGAATAGCTTGTTCATGAGGGCCGAGTTTGCTTTTGTGTCCTATAAGTCCCTTGTAGTTATATGAGCTCAAAGAAACAGTCTTAATTTGTTACAAAAGCTGTTGACTTAACAATCGTGGTTTGAGCGAGTAAGATCACAGCACACTCTACAAGCTAAATTAAACTCATTTTTCACCATGGTGTCTTTAGTATTACCTGCTGCTGTAGTAGAGTCCAAATAGCAGCTTCCATGTTAGGGAATGGCATTTGCTACCTCTCTGGTCTGGTTTTTGAGAAACCTTGGAGGTCTTACTTCCTTCTTTTCACTCAACTCCAACCCTGAAATGCCATTTTTAGAATTTTTTAAGACTTTCATAAATACTGCCTAAATTAAAAACTTCAACTGGCATTATAAGAAAAGACTTTGGGAGAAGGAGACAGTAATAAAATAAAAATCTACAAAATAGGTAAGAAGTTATGTGTTCATAAGAGATAGAAAAGGCTAAACATTATGAAGGTTGGAACCATTGACATTTTTACTTGTTTCTCAATTCTGCCGAGAGTTAGCACTTATATGTTATTATTTTCCCCATAAAGTCTGTGCTCTAAATGAGAAGAAATAATAAGTAGATATAGTGGTAGATATTATGATGTGTTAGGTTGTTATTCAGCAAATATTTGCTTCCTATCTTCCCTTCTACCCATCTCCACGGGAGAATTATACTTTCTCTTCCCACCGATATTGCGCTTGGCTATACGACTTGCTTTACTTCCAATGGTCAGGAACTATAAAAGGTCTGATATTTTACCCAGTTTGCAAGCTAACAAATTATTCTGCTACTGTTTCATGAATGCCAGCAGAAGACATGGAACAGAGATTCCTATGACAGAGACAAAGAACTTTATTACAGCCATAACAGTAGTTGGAGTATCAGCTTTTTTGTGTGTTGGTTACCCGAGCCCCAGCTCCCGTGGTGTGGTAAGAAGAGCTGACACCTGCACTCACAGTAAGCTGCCTTACAGGAGAGAATCCCTGAGCGTAGGGAACCCACATCTTTTATAATGAGCAGTCAGCATGTCAGCCTTTTTGACTCTGGAGGGAGACCCTATTTTTATTTTCTAAGGCTCTTTCCTATATATCCTTGAAGAGACAGCCTACAATAAAGGCAGGCAGTGCCTCTGCTTAAAAGATGTGCAGAAATGTGAATGATCCGTGGAGCGTTATCTCCCAATACGAGCCTTTGCCAGGAGAAGAACTATTCCTAGGTATCTGTTACCATGTGGGGTCGAGCTTACACAAGCTACAGCCTCACATAGAGCTACCACAGCTAAAGCTACAGCCTCACATAGAGCTACCACAGCTAAACTCATCCTGAGCAGCTGAACAGTAATCAGCATGAAAATATACAAATATGGGAATGAATGTTTATGACTGGGATGGGTTGTTATGTAGCATTGTTGTAGTGCTTACTGAGTGACACATAAATTGGAAAGGGAAATGAAGTGACGCCATATCAACGCTTTAACTATTTGGCATGACTTGGACTTAGGGACCATACAGTGAGTAATGAGGAAAGTGTTTTAGGAGACTGAAAAAATGGATATCCTTCCAACCTTGTATATTGGGTGTGTAGGGACTGGTAACTTGTGTTTCTATTTCATTGATCAGTGGATCAAAAGGAACTACATTCAGAACCTAAATACACCATGAGGTCCTGGATTTTGAACCTGATGATGTGATTTTAGGAGTGTAATGAAGATGAGTATGTTTTTCATGTGGGAAGATAGAGAGTATTTGAGAACAAAGGAGTATATTGTTGTAAATTGGTTTATTGTTAAGTAAATATTCGCTCCTTTACCCTACCTCCTGGGAATAGCATATGCCTCTTGTCCTTGTCATTAGGCTTGACTCTGTAATTTACTTGGCCAATGAGGTATTAACAGATGTAATGCAAGAAGAGGCTTAAAGTGTTTGTATGGTTGGACTTGCTCTCTTGCACTTCGGCTATTGCCATGAAGTAGCTCCAGGTGCCATGGCCAGTAGGTGCTTACCCTCCAGCCTGGGCTTCAATGTTGGATGCAGAGCTGCCCCAACCCACAGACCTGCAGTTGAAAGCAGACCTGCCTCAGTTTACCCACAGATGCATGAGAAAGTAATAAATGCTCCTTGTTACACCACTGAGATTTGCGATTGTTTTCTTTGCAGAAAAGGATGACTTCCATTTAAAGACAGAAAATGCTCACTCTTAGAATAATGGCATTATTACGGGTTGTGGATGGTCAAGAGAGGGCAAGAACTGAATCTCGGGCAAGGTTAGAATTTCAGAGAGATGACCAGCAATGAGTTTTTTAAAAAGACTATGGCCTTCTGAAACCAACTATCTCTCTATTTTTAAAGTTGAATTATTTTAGTGAACTTCTATCCTATCCCATGCATCTTTATTTGAGGGTTCTTAAAATCAAATACCAAGTGTTGTTTGTTTATTCGTAGTATGTAAAGTGTTGACATCTAGTACCCCCGGGAATAGTGAGCAAGAGTGGAATTTGAACTCACTTGGAGCTCGGCAGTTTAGCAGTTGATCACATTTTGCAGAATTCTATTTGCGAGCTTAGAAAATTACCACACGCAGTTCACCATATGGCACAACTGATTTTTCTAAGGGGCCTATTGTATTTGAAAAATCAAAAACACTCACTAAATCCACAAATCTCTCTCTCTCTTTTTTTTCCCCTGCTATCACGGTTTCCATGACTACATTTTACAGGTCCATATTAAATCTTAAATGTAGTGATTTCTACCGAAGGACACTATGTAGAGTATGCAGAAGGAAGAAAGAGACAGAGGTGTTTACTTTTCCAGGTAAATGGTGTGTGCTGCTTTCCACAACTCTGTCTGGGATGGGAGCAACACAAATGAGAAATACATTTTTAAAACACGGTTTCTCAAAATTTAAGACGAATCCTGTGACAGGCTGGAGATATTGAAGGTACAAAACTTCAAATGGCAGATATGGGTTAGTGAGAATAAAATTGTACATAGTGAGTCGGATTCTTATACCTCCTAACGGCTCTTGAATATTCTACTTCCATTTAATCTTTGTGGTTTATGGTATGCCCTCACCATTATTTTTTTGAGTGGGAGAAGGGGCATAGTACCCTTCATGATTTTTTTTAGAGTAAAATGACAGGTAAACATTTCTATTTTTTCTTTTTTAATTAGGAAAAGCAATGTCAAATTTAATATCATGCCTACTTCTTAAAAATGTTCCTCAGAGCTGGACTTTCCTAGTGTACTTTCATTTTAGTGAGACCATATGTTGTTTTCAGTTGCACGAATACTGTCGAGTTCACAAAGTTATCGTTGTATTTGAAATGAATACGACAGCTTCTGGAAAGCTGCTTCCAGAGATCTCCACTGATGGGTTTTATAAGCCGTGGTGCAAAGCCTTTTAGAGTCGTGACTCAAAAAGAAAACTTCAAATATGGCCCCGTCTTACAAATAGACATCACTACGTAGGAGCTTCCCACTCCTCGCTGGAGAATAAAGTCATACTGTTTCGAGAATAACACTTGACAGGTAGATTTGATGTAAATAGACATTACTTTTTTGGGACATTATTTAAAATACTAACAATAGATGTTATTTGTTTGATATAAATTAACATCACTTGTTTTGGAAAATATTTAAAAACATCATGGACATTATTTTTTTACTTGCATATTTCAAATTTTAACATTTTTCCTTGTTAGTTACTAGCACAATTAAAATTGGCCTAACATTAGCAGTGCGATTTTCAGTGACGTCTATGAGTTGAAGAATCAACATTGGGCGGATCAAGAAGTAGATGACCTGAAAATGCAAAGTCTTCATCAGAAGCTACTCTTGGTATCATAAATTCCTAGTTCTTTGTCTTCTATATCTCTCCGAAGAGAGGTGGGGTAGAGATGTGAAGAGAGCCTTTTTACATTTCCAGTTTTTTTTCTCTTCTACTGTTGAAGTCCACAGTTTCGGATGAAGTTTCTGGAGTGGTGGCATGAGGTGGTAGGGTATTTGTCTTTGCAGAAATTGCTGCTCATACCACATTCTGGCTCCTACTTGTTCCCTGTATGATTCAAGCAAACCAGTTGATAAGCATGTAGGGACAGAAATTAATGAGCGCTGGGGACACAGCAGGAATTGTGTGATGGGGGTTTGCAATTTTGTGTATGTACGTGACTATTAGGGGAGTTTTGTGGATCTGTCCTTTTGTGACTATTTGTACAAAACTGCACGTGTGCATAGGTAGAAGAGGAAATTTTATTAGTAATATATATTTAATGAGATCCCAAGGAAAACTTAAGGTTCTAAAACTGAACAAAAATTTTGCTCAGATAACTGAATAAAAAGAATGCGCATTGTGTTGGGAAGATGACTAGGGAATTTAGGCAGTTAAATACCTCCAAAAATTGTCTTGTCTACTAAAGCAGTGAAAAATCACTGGCAAAAATAGTCGAAATCAAGCTTTTTTCAGAAATCTGGATATTAACAAAGAGCTCAGAGAAATCCGGGGAGTTTTATTCAAGAAAAATGCCTAGGTCTCAGTGAGAACAGTGAATTTTGTGTTATTTTAACTTGCCCTATTCCCATTCCCCCTCCCCAGTTCTGCGGCAGCATTGAAAAAGATCAGCTGCTAATCTGGCCTGCTAATGGCAGCTCACTCAGTGTCAGGTAGCCTTTTCCCCAGGGGCATTCGTCAAAATTATCAGTGGCAATTATTTAACACTGTGCCTGCCTGAGGTGGTAAATAACAATTGAGGTAAATAGGCTACCCGAAGACCTTAAAATGGAAAGCTGAGGAATTAAGATGTCATCAGGAGCTCGGAAAAGCTGCAACATATTTCTGGAAATCTAAAAGTGAATGCATATGTGTAGGGCCGTGCACATGTCCAGAGCTGTGACCTTGCTCAGGAAAGATTAGCCAGAGTCCTAAGTTCTTGCCTCTGCGTCACCTCTGATCAAGCAGGCAGTGAGGGCCAAGGCAGATTTATAAACTATCTTTCTGAGTGTTGAAGGCATGCCTGACAGTACACAGAGGACCTTGGCAGGGCCTGGGAGACTTATTGGCTCCGGGCGTTTAAGGAAATCTCTGTCTAATCATTAGCTGACCACTAAGCTAAATGGGAAGACAGACTTCGGTGGTCACAAATGACAAAGAATACTGGCCTTCGACAAGTGACAATAGTGACAAAAATGAGCCTTAATGAGCCTTAGTAGCCTTAATGAATCATAGATTCTTATCATATACTTGAGGCAAGGGAAGCAGATTATGAAATTGTGAAACTGTAAGATTTTACCTATACAAGAGTTTGGTAGAGAAGCGTTGAAATGTCCCAAAGTGTGAATAATGAGTGAGTAACACTAGATCAATATTGCATTTTCTTCAACTTTTTTAATATTCAAGTTCTTGATTATGAGCATAGATCATTTTATGTTTAAATGTTCGTATCAAGATCATGATATTAACATAAATTCCTTTTCATAATCGATTAGCATAGTTCACAATTTAATTTTAATCGAGTAAGAACCTGATGTTTAAATTCTAAACTACTAGGGGTGCAATTGAGAAATTGCTCTAGAGATCATAGATACGGTCATAGCGTTGCTGATTTTATTTAACATTTTCTTTCAGATGGGCATTATTTTAGCAGTAATCTTAAAGATTCTCTGAAAAAAAAAAAAAAGGCCAGAATTAATGTAAGCAGCATCCTAGAAGCACAGTGTGGTGGATCATGCAGCATGCACCTCACAATTGAAGTCTCAGTCTAGGCTGATAGGTTGGGAATTGGCGGGGGGTTGGAGGTAGGATATAGAGTTTGGTA
>NW_011888880.1:1417055-1447948 GCF_000151845.1 Pteropus vampyrus | reverse complement strand
ATTATATAATTGTATTAACCAATGGTACCCCGATAAACTTAATTTTTAAAAAGTTTAAAAAATTATAATTAAAATTGGCTTTTGAAACTGAAAAAAATAAATAAATAAATAAAAGAAGAGCATTAGATGCTCTAGTTAGTAATCCATTCTTCCACTGTAAGAACTCTGAATTTCAAAGCAGCAAGACCTCCTAGAGTTAGTAGGGTTGAATTTTCTGCATCTACATTTTTTCCAAGGCCTATATTTTAGAATAAAGAGATTTGCTATCACAAAGTTTACTACACACAGAGCAGCGTCTCAATAAGATTTGTTTCTGTACGTCTATTTTCTAATTGGAAAGATGACAAGTGAAAGATAATGCTGTCTCTGTTATGATGACAGTTATGCTGTCAATAGTTTATAGTTCTTAAAATCCAGAGTGAGTCAGATCAGTAAATTAAGTGTATAAAAAAATAAAGCAGTATGAATAAAACATTTTAGAAATGAAAAGCTTTTAAATATTCTTCCCTCATTTTTATACTCTCTGAATTCTCTTATTAATAAGAATTATGTTTTTATTAACAGTCAAAGGAACCAAAAAGCTATTATCCACCAGTAAGCTATGTTATTATTGCAATGCATAAGCTTTCAAGTATATATACAAGAAGTTTCTCTGAGTGCAGGAAAATTAAAGCCAGGAATTGGGTTTTTGTAAAAGGTAATTCAATAGTACGTTTAGGCAAACAAGGGAAGAGGTTTACTGATTCTTTTCCAGTTTGTCATATTTAAGAAAGGAAGGAAAAGGGAAGTAAGTAACCCCAGGTGATGATTTGCAATTTTATGGGAAATAATGAAGTATGAAGACCTGCAGGAAGGTGGTATGTTCACTTAATTTGTTGACTGACAAAACTTTTATTTGGCTCCCAAATCTTTGCATTAAATAGATCGTTATCTTAGCGATGTGTTAGAGATGTTTATTTCCCACGACATAAAATTTTACTACAACCCTTAACATTGTGGGCATGCTTTTGTTTGAAATTCTTGCATATTGGGAAAATCTATCACATGAGAAAAATTAAGAAACTTTTCCTGCAAACAACCTCTCAAGACAACTGTATGTATTTTTCACACTTTGTGTGTGTGTGTGTGTGTGTGTGTGTGTGTGTCTGTGTGTGTGTGAATTATTTCTCTTCTTTGTGACCACTTTTGGAGCTCTTTGGAGTGAGAGAACCAAGAAAATAGGGATCTTTTAGGTTGATCCTGAAACAAGGGATCTTTTAGGCAGAGCTCAATCTAGATCTCTGAAAAGCCATGAGAGAACTCCCCTCAGAATCCCCCCATGAAGGATGGGGTGATGGGATATCGACCCTCCTATTCCCACGCCCCTTTGATTGAGAGTAACCCCAAAGATGTCAATTCCTCTGTTTTTCGGGTGGCACTGAGGGAGATGCAGCCAGCTCCTATGATGCCAGAGGAAGTCCTCAGGCAGAGAAAACTGGAATGCAGCTCCTGTGGACCAAGGGCCGTCAGTAGTGGGTGCAATTCTGATAAGTCACCTTTGTCCTGGAGATGAGGTTGTACGATAATTGATGCCCTGGCTTAATGTTAATGTAAATGCAGTGGCAGAGTGTTAGCCTTCCTGAAGAGAGATGATGTCTTATAAATTAGAAGTTTGGTTTCTGTGACAGAGACTGAAAATTAGCAGCAGCTGATAAAGAGATATATATATTTTTTTTGCTCATGTATATTAGTTCAAGCTCATAAGTGGAATGCCGTTGTTCTGCTATCTCTAGGAGATTGTTCTTTCCACAGAGGCTAAGCTGGCCACACTGCCTCGTCTACTTCTGGCCATCAGAAAGTGAGAAAGGCAAGAGGCAGTCGCATGCTTTGCCTTTAAGGGCACAGCTCAAATTATACACATAAATTTCCCTCTTAACAGCATTGGCCAGAACTTAGTCTTTCCACCAAGGAAAACTTGGAAATGTCTTTATTTTAGGCAGCCATTTGCCCAGCCAAAAATTATTTACCAGGGGAAAAGGGGAAAGCAGCTAGCTACTGGAGGACAAATAGCAAGTTCTGCCCCAGGCCCCACCTTGTTTGTGGTGCATCTTCCAGGGGAAATGTGCCTGGATTGCCTTAGTTTCATAATGGAATCTTTACATTATGTACAACCATCACTTAACATTCTTTAATGCCGTCGTGAAAGCTTTAAAACATTGTGAATATGTGTTGATATTCATAAAGTTATAGATGGTTTTTACTCTGTTAGAATATTTTACAGTAGTGGAGTGATTTTATGTAAATTGTGGGAACATATATGTATATATTTTATCTACCATAGCTAGTTGCTTTTATCCTATGTCCTAGCTTCTTTCTTTTCTATTCTCTCTGTCTCTCTGTCTCTGTCTCTCTCTGTCTCTCTGTCTCTCTCTCTCTCTCTCTCTCACACACACACACACACACACACACACACACACACACACACACTCTTAGATGCCTTCCTTTTATTGGTACCTGATTCATAATTAGCCAGCAAGATACTGGTCTCGATGATACTTTGCTTCCTTTCCCTTAACTTTGACTTTGTTTTCTTGCAAGTGTTACAATTAGACTTGGTCTTATAACTTCTTGCTTTCTGCCTCAGCTGGGACACCTAATTGGCCAAATTTCTCTTTTGCCAATCTTCCAGTTCTTCTGTTTTTCCCATACCCTCTACAAAAGAAGCATTCCCATTCTCATCTCTTAGGACTGGAATAATCTCCCATAATTAATTGAAGAGCTGTGTATGCTTCCTTCAACACTTGGTAAAATTGTTCTCATTTCTAATTAAAACTCTCACACATAGTGAAACTGGATGCTATTGATGATGGAAAGAGAAGTAGAGTGAAATGAATCTCTCTCTATATCATTCATCTCTCTATCATTCATCTATCTATCATCTATCATCTATCTATCATCTATCTATCTATCTATCTATCTATCTATCTATCTATCTATCTATCATCTCTCTATCTTTATATCTGTATCACTTATATCTATGTCTA
This sequence comes from Pteropus vampyrus, assembly GCF_000151845.1. Taxonomy (NCBI): domain Eukaryota; kingdom Metazoa; phylum Chordata; class Mammalia; order Chiroptera; family Pteropodidae; genus Pteropus; species Pteropus vampyrus. The sequence continues at coordinate 1,444,925 of NW_011888880.1, read as the reverse complement.
ACATGTATATGTGCTATGAATTTACTATAATCCTTAATATTGTGACAGTGATTTTGCTTGAAATTCTTTCTATCTTTGGAAAACTACTGGCTTTCAGTAACTGGCAGAGCTGGGATTTGACTTCTAGACCCACATCCCCAGGTATGCTGCTGGTCTTAGATCAATGGTCATTGGGGAAAGCTAAGAATGTGGCTAGGGATGAGCTACAGACAAAGCTTCCCCTGCTCAGATTCCTACACTGGGAGTGTTTCAAATCGATATGAAGGCTGTAATCAGTCAGATTCCTGGAGATGTCTCATACTTGATGGAGAAAATCCCCTTCCCTTTGGGGAAGAGATGCTGTGAGTTTCTGCGTTGGAGCTGCACTCATGACACTCCAGGAGGGCCAGTGGCACCAGAACAGCTGCAGAAGCAGCAGCCCCCCTTAGGGTAGCAGGGAAGGGAGAAACCTCTCCTTACCCCCTCGCCCCCCTCAGGGAAGGGAGAGCTCTGGGCAGCCTAGTGTTAATGTCCTAACACATCCCGGTTGGCCTCGGAGAAGTTGCAGGCTGAGCTTTTTTGAGAAAGATTATAGTTTATTATAAGAGAGGAGACCTGTCTTCATAATAAAATTGTGTGTTTAAATGACAATTTAAGAAATGAAATTTCTACAGAGCTAAAAGCTGGCCAAGTACTACACTCATATATGGTTTCTCTGTTGAGAAAGTATATTTGGATTTCTTTTTTTAAAATTGATTAATTAATTAATTTTTTAATGGTGACATTGGTTGACGAAATCCAATAAGTTTCAACTGTACACTTTAACAGCAAGACATATATATATTTACGCTGTGTGCTCACCTCCCATAGTTAGATTTCTTTCTGTCACCACATATTTGATCCCCTTTACCTTGTCTACCTCCCTCTTCCCCCACCCTCTGGTAACCACTAGTCTATTGTCCATGTCCATGAGTCTCATATTTGGATTTCTTATTTTTATAGTTACTATTCCCATTTTGTGGAAGAGGAAGGGAGAGCTAAAGAGTTTAAGTGACTTACGGATCCCCAGCCAGTAAGTTCCAGAGGAAGCACTGGACTCTTTTTCCTGAATGCGTTTCATCTTTGAAACCAGGACTGATGTGAGCTGGGCCCCAAGCATAGCACAGATTATAATACATAGGAAAATTAGAAGGTCTCGCTTATCTATTCCCAGGTCTTTTCCTTTTTTCCTCTGATTTATCTTCCTAATTCTTAATTGCAAACTCTAACCTTATTGCTCAGCCCTTTTGATTCTAAAGCCACAGAATGCTTTCCACTGGGTTTGGAAAGCAGCCCCACTGGCTCAGGCTCACCTGGAATCCCAGGGTCCCTGGTACCCAGCGGGAGAACTTCCTTGAGCAACCCAGACTCTGAGGGCCCGCCTCCTCCTTGACCCTCTCAGGATGCTGACAGCAGTCCACACAAGCCCACACAAGGTATCAAACACTTGGCTAAGCTCTTTTTACATTTCGTTATATTTAATCCTCACATACATGGTAAGATGTTGATTATATTGTTGTCCCATTTCATAGCTGAGAAGCATGGAACTTAGCAGGTTAACTCACCTGCCTAAGGTCATCGGGTTGATGCGGCAGTGACAGGATGCAGACCCAGATCTGTCTGTCCCCAGAATCCCCATTCTTGGCTCCCTTGTCAAGCGCTGTCCTCTCACTGAGGATCTTGGGTCACCTGGGCAAGGCCTTCCACTCCAACTGAATGAATGATCAACTTGAACTTCATATATGAGAATACTATAGATATACCAAACAGGGGACACCCACATTCCTTTATATCACTCTGCTGCCATCAGCTAAGAAGGTTTTCTCCTTCTAGGATGGAGTCTTTTTTTTTCTTAATTAATGCTATTTTCTTATATAGGCATTTATACTACCTTAATTTCTCAAAGTTTCCTCCACCTGTTCCTAGTCATAATTCATTCTGTCCTCAAAGTTTTCCTTGTCTCTGCCACGTCCCTACTTCTCCTCTGAAATATGTCACATGTATCACCTCAGAGTCAAATTCCAAGCTGACACGAGCTTATCATTGTATATTTCATGAATCAAGTTTTATAATGTCCTTCAATGAACATAGGACCATGTGGAAATAATATCCTTAAGAGTTGCACAGAAAATGCAATGGAAGGCAGAATTAGTCCTTAAATAATTAAACGATGGTTACTGAATTTTATGCTAGGCATAAATTCCTGATCCCAGCGACATATTACTTTAATTTTCTTGAGTTTTCTTCTCTATTCAGGTTTTCTGCATTTCTTCTTGTCTATCACATTTTAGATACCTGAAGATTGCTAAATGATGAAGTTATAAATGCGTAGCTAGGAATTTTTTAAAAAATCATTTTCCTCACAAAACCTCTTGTTTTGTAACTTCTAGTTAGCTAGTAGGGCCAGTTTGTGTGTGTGTGTGTGTGTGTGTGTGTTGTGTGTGTGTGCATTATGTGTGTATGCATTATACATACATAATTTCTATATATAATTACATAGAAATTATGTATATATAATGCATACACACACACATATATAGTATTTTATATATATATATATACACACTACATATATATATGTAGCATTACATAGAAATTATATAAATTATGTAGGAGAAGCAAACTTGATGCTATATTTATTGTTTAGATAATGTGTGTGCTATTGTGCTTTGAAGAGTTTAAATGTGGAATGTAAATGAACTATTTCTCCCTTAGATGTCGTGGTATGAAAGTCCTGGATGGCAACCTGCTTTCAACCTCATGTCATTTCACACGGTTGACATATGAGTCCATCTCTCCTCTTGCCCTCTCCCCCCGCCTCCTTGAGTAGATTGGGTTTGTAATAGAGACACTAACTCAACATTAACTAAAGTGATGCTGTCAGGTGATATGATAAGGCTGCTGGGAGATGCTTACAGTAATAGATTCTCTTTGGGCTCCGTTTCTAAGATCATGAGATGGTGCCTCACCCCTTACAGGGCAAACGAAGTGTCAAAGCCACAGCAGAAACAAACCTATGGCAAGTATGTCTCCGTTATATTTTCAATCCCAGTGTGGTTAAACGAACAAACCCCCAAGCCCCAATTTTTTGTTAAAACGAAACACAGACAACATTTTTTAGAAAACACATCTCTATGTAGGGTGATGAGGCCTATGTAATAAATCATAATGTTGTTACTATTTAACACTTTACCATTAAAGCGTCATGAATCCCTGCCTTAGTTTCTCTTATCTGATTTAGGAGGGACTAAAGTATATACATAGAAAAGGGAAATCAGTGTGCAAACAATGGAGAAGTGTAAGGAATATTTCAGTAATGAGCCTTGAAAAGATTTCTCCTCTTCTAGTGCCATAAAACAGATAGAATTCCGTAGGTACCTTGCCAGGCTCTCGTCTTCTTAAATCTGTTTCTTATACCAGGCGCCACTTTAAAACTTGGTTTAAGCACCTATTATCTGTGTGGTGTGTTGCAAGTTACAAAACCTCAGTTATTTAATCTGGAAAATGGAAATAGCAAGAGAAACTGCCCCATTGGATTGTTTGGAGGATCGAATATTTTTAAGTACTTAGCACATTGCCTGGAATAGAATTAATATTCATTAAACATTAGTTAACTTGATAGACAAAACCAGGCTTCTGGGAAAATAGTCATCTCCTGAGATAATGCCAGAAAAGAGGGCACTCCAGATTCTCCACTGCTCTAGAACAAACCCCTTTAGCTTTTTTTTGTTGTTGTTTTTTCTTTCTTTTGCTTAGAGGCGCATATTCTCTTCTTAGTACTCTGATGATTCAATGAATGGTTTCACCTATTAGCCAAGTCTCTCCCTTCCAGATACGGAGGCAAGGAAGCTTGTCTTATACTTTACTTATTTCCAGTATAATTCCCTAAGAATTGGCTAAGAAGCCAAAAGCCATAGGAGCCAAGCAGAAAAGAATGCACAAATTTAACCAACAAAATTTTGATTTGGGGGAAGATGGTAGCTACTATAGAGTATAGTCCTAAAGGTATATTGCTGGGTTTGTTGGATAGTGGTTCAAACATCCTTTCAATTGTTTACAAGCCTAAATGTTGAAGACCCAGAAAACGCTGGAAAATAAAGCTGGGTTTTTACAACCTTGCAGAATTTTAGACATCTACAAGGCTATGACCCACATTACTGCTGTTTAGATATCTAAGCTATTGGGATCACTTGTGGTGCTTACCATGTATGCTTGTGGCATGAGAGTTATTGAGAGTGATTTTTCTGACCTGAAGTTTTTGAACATTCATCATTTCTGGGCGAGAAGCAGGAAAATATTTCAAATTCCCTTGTTTTGGTTATTTTTGCAATGAGCACAAAGTAGATGCCATTAGGAGACAGCTATGTTTTGAGCAGAGTGGCCTGAAATTTGTGAGTTTGGAGAGCACAGTAAGTATAATGGTTGTATATCCATTCATGGGCCAAGGATCATTCTGCTCGCACATGTGAGGCCTGGGAAATAAGGGTCAGTGGGTTGTGTTAGAAAGAGGGCAGATGGCTGGATTCTTCCCAGTGAGCAGATTGCTCGACCCGCAAAGGCTTGCACCTGGTTGCCCTGCTGCCTGGCTGTCTGGAAGCCTCCTAGATGGCTCGATCACTCCTGTTCCGCAAAGATGGATGTGCATTTGTACACTGTCTTTCCAATCTGGAAAAGATGTGGATACTTCCAGCGGATTTGCATCTAATCTGAAGAGAAGTCTGATTCTTTGAGCAAAATGCTACCCAGCAGGTGTACACCTCTTTATATAATGCGAATGGCTAAGATTCTTCTCCAAATTTTCAAAAGAAAATGTGACCACTAATCAGACCCATCTTTAAATTTATCAGGTTAGAGATCTGTTTTCTTCTTTTTCCTACATAGATTTTTTTTTTCCCCACAAAGTAAAACAATACCCAAAAGGACTTTGCTGGCTCTAGGCAAGAAGAAACTCAATTTAGACAGTCACTGTGACCAAATTCACCTTCGCAGACTGCTCTGGTTGGAACTGAGCTCCTGGGGTTTGAGCCTGGAACATTCTCTTCTTGCTCAGCTGTCCATAACAGCCTCTCAAAGGAGCAGGTAGTCCAGCAGGAATTATTGGTGGAGAGAAGACGATGGATTTAAAAACCGAGATTGTATAGCTTTGCAGTTCTATGCCTTTCACTTAAGCAGACCATGCAGGTTTAAGGATGGGTTCCAACGTGTGAGATCTGTGACATAACAACTCGTCCAATATAAAATAAGACTGGGCATCACTCTGTGATTGGTATGGGACTGCAGCTTAATTAGGCTATCACAGTGGGACAGTGCCTTGGAGGAGATAAGACACTACCCTGAGTGAGCCACACTGATCTTTGATACCATGGTACTGGAGAAGGGGTTTTGGGAAGTAAGGGTGGGCTGGGGACCAAGCACGGGGATTCTGGTGTCCATGCCAGCTGTGATGCCACAGGCAAGAAATTTTATTCTGGCTAGGGTTGCCTGGCCAGTAATTGCCAGAAGGGAGTGCTAAGCAAGCAGCCACTGTGTCAGAGAATCTGACCTTGGGAAGATAATGAGACAAGGAGAATTCAGAACAGATGAAAGCCAAGAGCACCTACTTTATCTACTGACAGCCAGAGAACACCTTCATGCTCAATCAGTTCCTGCTAATGAGACAAGATGGGGCAAGATGGTAAAACAGCAGTAACAGGCAAACTTTTTTTTTTTTTCAGCTTAATGATCTATAACTTAGTTAGATAAAATTGTCTTTTAGGTCAGGCGGCAACATAGGTCTGAGCATAAAAAATACAAAAGCAACACCTGAATCATTTTGGTTTTGTTTACTTTGTAAGGAGAGTGATGAGCTTGAAGGACATAACGAAGCCTCTGCTCGCGATGACCGTGACGCTTCCTGATGGCCTCTCCTAGAAGGACAGAGTTTCAGTATGGCTGTGCCATGGCCAGTGAATTCCTTAAATCATTCTCTTTTACAAATCCTGTCTCTAGCTGTTTTAATGTCCAACAGGAAATTTAACATGTGCCTGACATTTCTAATTAATTAGTGCTTTAGTCTCTCTCTTCCATGCTGCAAGTTATTACATGCCTCCTGGAGATGACACTGCAATTTCCGTAAAGATTCGAATACCTATCAACAGAGGAGTTTTGGGACACCTCCCACTTTCTTTGCAGTTGCAGAAATGGTGCCCAGGTCACTGGAGAGGGACAGTTTGCTAGATCACTTTTATGACACTGACATTGGGCTAGGTGCTACATAGGTAGACTCATTTAATCTTCCCTCGAACCCTGGGTGGCATTGCTTATTTAGCTGCATTTCTTGATGAGAAAACAGAGGGACATAGAAACTATGACAGTTCTTCAGAATTCAATGGCTAGTGTGTCATCCTTTATCTTTTTATTGCCAAAGTTCCTGTCTTTTTCACTGCGTCCTGATATTTATAGGCGATTTTTCAAGATAGATACATGCAAAGAGGTAAAAGATATTATCCAGAAAAACAAAATCAGTGTCTTCAAGACATGAGAAAACTGTTTCTGAATTAACTTTTTAGAGAGCTATTGAATGTTTTTTTAAATTACAGTTTTATTTTTATTTATTTTGTATTTTCTTAAATTTATTGGGGTGATTTAACTTTGGGTGGTGAACACAATGCAACATACATATGATGTATTATTAATCGTACACTTGAAAAATCAGTGTTTTTGAAGTAGTGTGATAAGAGGTTAATATATTGTCATTGGCAATGCCAAGGGCACATCATCTGGGTCAGAAACAGTTTAGTGGGTTCTCGAACAGGAAGATACTACTGATGTCTGAGTCAGCGTTTTCTTGCCTTCTGAAGAAGGAAAGTCTACCTCACAGCCTTTATTCCCTCTAACTGCACGATTCCTCCCCAAACACACACACACACACACACACACACACACACACACACCTCACATACCACACGCCACTGGTTAAATCGCAGGCAACCTGAAGGCCGCTCTCAGGAGGGATGGGTGAAGGGAATCAGGGTTCCCATGGATACTGGGGGAGCAGAGCTCTTCTGTATGGAATCTCCCTTGGGACATGAGCTGGGTCTCACCTCTGCAAACCTCAGAGAGACTGAGCCACAACACTGGTTGTCTGTCAGTGAAATGCATCATCTGAGGAAATGCTTCTAGAGATGGGAAAGTGGATGCTTTCTCAGTGTGGTCCATCATGACTCAGCTCAGTGGTCTCACGGGGTCAGCTTTCATAATAAGATAACACCATGACTTAGTCTTGGGGACCATGTTGGAGCCACCATTTGTTTTCTTTATTTGCTTATAGAACCTGCCCAAGCAGCCCCTGCATGGGTTAGGGATGGAGCAGGGCCAGATGGAAAGGGCCAGAAAAGAGAATAAAGTTTTTACTGGTTTATTTGGACCTTGTGTCTGGTCGGCATCACCTAAATCAAAAAGTTACTCCTCCCCTTGTAGGCACGTGACACCTATCTATACGCCCCTATGACAATAATCAACCTTTCCCCCGGCCCCGCATGAAATTACTCATTCTGACATGTTAGGATTTCTTTCTGTTTCTCTTTTTATTAAAATGAAATTGATTTTATTGTACAAAATCCTTATTCATTTTAGAAAAAGTAGGAAATACAAATAAGGAAAAAGAAAATTATTATGCATCTAATGATAATCATTATTAAAGTTTATTCTGTAGTCCTCCATTTCTATTTATAGTCATTTTACACATACACATATAGCAAAATAAAACAACAAAACAAAGTTCTTTTTGGTAAACATTTTTTTGCCACTTAACTATATATATGTAAATCTTCCATATTAATAAGTATATTTCCACATCAACATTTAAAAATTCTACCTGCCACTCCATAGTATGTAAATATCATATTTGATTTAATCAGTTGTTGAAATTTTAGGCTATTTGCAAATGTCTGATATTTTTCAATAAGCTAGAGTTTATGTTTCTGTATAGCTGTCTTTTAAGACTTATACAGTTAAAGTTTTAGACTCGATGTCTTTCTATTTTTTTCTTGAAAAATTAGGTAGAGAAATATGGTTTTCCTTTGCCGTTGTAATTTACAGGTCCTGGGAAGTGCTACCACAGGGCCGTTTGGTGCCTGCAGTGGCAGTGCCTGCTTCTCTTGGTCTAAGTCCTTAGTCTTCACGTTAGGAATGCCCCAGGGAACTGGACCCTGAGTGAGACATGGGTCCTCATGGTTGTTCTCTGCCTCACTATACACAAGACCTGAGTGGCTGGGAGCTAAAGGAATCATGAAGAAGAGAAGTGCTAAGTCCTACAATGGGCAAAACAAAACAAAAGCATTTAAAAAAATAAAACTTCCAGTGAGTTACAATCCCAGTTTAGGCAGTTTATATTTCCAGTGGCTGAGAAAGCTTTGAAAAGTTGATCCTGGAAAAAATTTTTAATAATCTAAAAAATCATGGAAAATCACTAGGAAATTGGCAATGAGAAGATTATTTTTCTTAACTTTGAATAAAGTGACAAAACATGTTCTTGAAGCCACATAGCGATAAAATTTCATTCTACCACTGGCAAAACACTATAATGAATTATTAAACAGTTGAGTTTTGAACTTTTGTTGGGGGGAAGAAAGGCCATCAGTAGAAGCCATCATTAAACCATTAAAAATGAGAAATACCCAATCATTACCGTTTATGTCTGCTAATAAAGCTGCTGGGTGGGTGGTTCTGAGGAATGTCATCCATGTGATGTTAGCTAATTTTGACTAGAAAGTTCATCACCACCTCACTCAAGGTCTCAGGTACAACTGGATGAACGTAGGGAGCTGTCGACAAACGAAAGGGGTTAGGAGAGCGAGTAAAATCATTAACGGAGCAGACAGGATGCAACGGTGCCTTCAGACACCCAGGGAGTTAACCATTCTTGGTCATTCCAGGGGAAAGAACTTAGATAGAAGTTAGATGAAAGTAGATTCTTGTTGGTTTAAAGGAATAACTTTTAAACAATTGTAGCATTCTGAAAATGGCATCCATCGGCAATGGAGTAATGAGTCAGTAGCTATTTTATTGAAATTATATTTTCAGAGAGATTATAAAGAATATTCTGCATTCAGTAGGAGGTTGGACTAGACGACCACTAAAATTCTGTCCAAATTAAGGTTCTATGGCTAATTGGTAATCTTTAATGAATGTCATATCTATTTCTCCATCATAGAATAGATACAAAAAGGAGCCTACACTTTTTTTTATTTTCTTAAAGATGTAGTTTTATATTTCATTTTTTCCCTTATATCTGCATAAATATTCGTTAGTGTTGATACGATGCAGTCAACTTTCTAAGTGATTCATGTATCCATTTATTATAGTATTATGTTTTTTTCTCCAAATTCTTAAATATTTTGCAGACAAAACAAAAACAGAAACAAAAACCAAATGAACTGAGAATAAGTTGAATTTAGCAATGCGTCTGGTCAGCATCACCGAAAAAAAAAAAAGAGACCAACAATCAGGGAATTGTGAGGCAGAGTTAGGACAGGTTTTCAAAATTCACAGAGTGGAACCAAAACTCCATGGAGTTTTTAAAGCTCTAGTTTAGAAAAGAGACAAGCACAAGAAGCCAAGAACACAGCCAAGTATCTGGTTAAGCAGCAGGGTCATGCAGAGGAGTTTAATTCTGCTGTATATCTTCCCAGTGTCCTTAAGATGTTAATTTATATTATATTGTATTATATTACATTATATTGTAATATTATATTATGTTACATTATATTATATTGACTTATTGTATACTGATCTATGTTATATTATATGTCTAAATTTTTAATCCCTTCCCTACTCACAATGAGTTTCAGAATCGGAAGCATCTTAGTTAGCATGGAAGGGTGGAGCACTAGTAACAAATTGAGAGAGTATAAGGAAGATTAGGCTTCCTATAAACTATGCCAAGTCCTTTCTTCTTTGTGCCTCTTAGAAGGCATTTCCCTTAACTTTTAAGTTATTAGAAATAGAAGATATCTCTTAAGCCAGTCAAAGCTGCTCACCCTGTTACCTATGGAAGCATTCTGAAATTGTATTATGGTTATTAATCAGATCACATACTGCTGTTGTTTTTTTAGACCATAGGTGTTTTGATGGCAAAGGCTGTGTTTTCCCAAACTCCTGGCCCACGATCAGCTCTTAGAGTTTACTGAACAAATGATTGAATCTTATTAGTCCACTGTGTCCTGGGTGTGTGATAGATTAGACCCTAGGCTGAGAGGCAGTGGATCTATAGAGCTATATGGTGGATCTATAGGTCTGATGCTGCCCATAACAAGCCATGTATAACTTTTCTATCACTTACCTCACTGGTATGACAAAGGAATTGGAGTAGCTGTTCTCTTCTAGATCAATTCTATGGCCTATTTTTCTTACAACATTTAAAGTCATTCCCCAATCACTTATGATAAATGACTCTTTGACAAAGAAAAAGGACAGGTAAAATGAGGAAGGGCTGGGAGATGGTTCTGATAAATCGGGGCCAGTGGACAATCCCCAAATCCTATTCCTTGCTTTTATAATTCAGCAGATGACTTTGCCTCCTCCCCAAGTTTTCCTTTCCTAATTGCTTAGACAAATACTAAAAAGATCTTATTTTTCATTCAACCTGTCACTAATGTCAGGGGAAGGTGACTCAGAGTCATGCTGGGTGGCCAGCAGAAAGAAGCTGAGGTGAGGATTAGAATGTGACCACTATTTAGACATTGATTTCTAAGCTTTGTCTCAGTAAACTGATTTTAGCCACCTGGAGAAGAGCTATTTTTTAAAATCTCTCTTCGTAATTGCACCTACTTATGGGCGTGATGGATGGTCAGAGTGACAGGCAACATCTGCCCCTGACGGCATGTTATGTTATCCTGCAGAGAGGCAGTGTGGCCCAGTGGACCTCTCAGGGTGGGGCGAGTCAGAGTGTACAAGCGCTAACCCAGCTCTGTCCTTCAAACTTGTGGGATGACCTATGGAAGTCCTGGAACTACTCTGTGGCTCTGTTTTTTCATCATCCATAAACATGGAGGAAGTAACAAGTTTTCAGCCTTTAGCAGACGACTAGCTAATAAATCATTGAAACGTGCTTGGCAATAAAATGCTCTGTAGAAAAGCAAAAGACTACCAGCATGCCAATGGACTAGAAGTTGCATTTGTCCGGGAAAAGTAAACTTTGCTCAAACCTGCATGAAGTGAAACGAACACATTCTCAGCAGAACAGCTTTAAAATGATGAGCAAAAGTTTTGCTTGATATGCCCAGCTTCCTGGACAGAACGGGCTGGCAGGGGGGGTCTCAGCATAGCTTGAGTTGAGGAATGTGGCCCCTTCCTGGCTTATGTGTCTTTTAAGAGTTCTAATTCTGCCACAGAAGAAGAGAGTCCAAACCATGATGCCAATTCCAAAGAGTCAATGTGTAGTCCGGGGACAGATAGTTTGGGAGGGAGCAGGATAAAGGAAGCCTTTGAAGGAAAGGCTTCCAGTTACAATGATTTTTTAAAAATCATCCTTGTGCTAGTACGTCTGTGCCTTGAAGGCTAAAGCCCAGTTTCTTGGCCCGAAAAGACTGCTACCTTAGTAGTTTCTTTTAATCCACTGAATGACCCAAACCTGACCTTCGATATTTAAATTTCTCTCTAGCCTACAACACAGTTGCTTCCTCTTCTGCATACTGCTTCAAGACGAATTCCACCCCCCAGCTACAGATCTTTACCTTCGTTGACCTTGAACTCCAGAGGGCCTCCATGTTTGTTCTCAGCACATCTTGCTAATCGTGACAATAACTAGCACATAGAGCACCTTCGTGCAAATTACATCAAGGCTCCCCACCCAGAGGATGAATGAATATTACAAAAAACCCACCTGCTCTACTCCAGCCCCATTTCTTCCCTGCCCTCCCCACCTCGTCTCCTTGTCTATATCAGACTCCACTCTCAGTGCACGAACTGCCAGGTTCCATGTGGGGCTCTGGGTGCATTACTTTTATCCTCACTGCTCCTGTCGATGGGTCGTTTTCCAGTGTTCTCTGGGTGCAGATGATGAAGATTATCTCCCCTCAAACCCAGCTTCCCAAGGTGCCTCGGCCACTGTTCCCCAAGCCTGGTGGACTGACGTGGGCGCTCGTAGCTGCAGGCTGATTAGGCATTAATCCCACGTTCTTGCCATCATTCCCGTCAGCCCGTGTCTGGAATCCCCGCTGGTCTTTGCAGCCCTCGTGACTGAACCACGGTTTGGTTACCTTTCTATTCCAGCAAACCATTTTGCTCTCACTATAGAAACAATGCACGCTCTTGCAGAAATAAAGGGTACAAAACAGAAAATATAAATCATGCAGAGTCCTAACTCCCAGCCCATTTTGTGTGCTTTTTCTAGAGTTTTTAGTGGTGTATACACATGTTCACACATGCACATGCATGCACACACACACACACACACACACACACTTATCCAAATAGGATTATATAAAATGTGTATTTTGTATGCTTATGTTTTTTCATGTAACATGATGTTCTCAGTCAAGAATGAATAGTATCTTTTATGCTTGTTATTAAATGTGATTGGAAAAAGTGGTTTTAAATAACTACATAGTGTTGCTTTATAAAAATATGCTAAAATGTATTGCCAGGCCCCTAATGTTGGATGTTAAAATTGTTTCCCAATTTCTGCCCTAGCAGTTGAATATAAATGTAAATGTACTCTCCAATTTATCAGCTTCTTTCCATCTCCACTGCCACACCCGGTCCAAGTGACCACTCTCTCTCTCATGCGTGAGTACAGGACAGCATGTGGTCCAGCCTGGGCTAGGGTCAGGATGCTTAAGTTTGGATCTTGGATCTGCATCTTATAAATATAGCCTTTGGGAAGTTGTTTGGGCTCCCTCTGCCTCAGTTACCTCAGCTGTGATACTAAGGCATCGCTTATAAGCCTACTTGCTTAAAGAGGTGTAAGGAGAAACAGTAAAGAGAAACTATATATAGGGCACTTGGAATATTGACTGGCACGTAAGAAATTCTCAATAAATGCTGTTTTTTCAACAACTTGCTCATCACCTGCATCCACTCTTGCCTGAATGTGCTCTGTTCTCCATGTGGTAGCTAACATTCCATTAATGTGCTTATCAAACCAAAGTTTACAAATATGGGAATATGTGTCGAATCTATCCAGTATAGTTTCTATCTAGCTTTAAGAGGAGCTCAAGTACACATATTGTTGAGAAGGGGGTCATTGATCTCCCTATGCTTGCAAAGAAAACCATAAGTTATTTTTTGAAGTACTTTCCTGACATTCATGAGACTTTTAGGATAAAGCAGTAGAGTTTTTTTTTCCCCCTACATTTTCCAAATATTAGACAACATAGCACCAGAATTTGTCCATAAATTCATCCCACCTCCAACGGAAGTTTCCCGATGAGGCTATTAGGAGTCTGTAGAGATTCACTGAGGACTTCGTGAAAGAAAGCTGCCCAGATTTTATTTGATAAATTCTTCAGAACATTAATTTAACATCTTGTTCTCTAAAATATGTTCTCTTTAGTGGTGATAATTATTGCAGATGTGAGTGAAGCTGAGTTTAAATCATTTAAGGCCTAACATTCACAAATAATGCCCAGCAGACTTTATTTCTGAGCTTGATGTTTAGGCAGTAATTCAAATACTGAAGTTTTGTGTTTCAGGAAAATCAACAACCAAGTAAACAGCTTGTACTACGTAGAGATGATTAAGTATAGGCATTCTGTAAAGAAGAAGCTTCTCTCAACTCAGTTAAGAAGAGTCATTATGGAAGCATTTTGGGGTTTATAAAGGTGTGAGCCTTTGAAGAAGCATTTGTTTAGGATTAGTGGGGTCATGGGAGAAGTTAGAGTCAAATCATAAAATGTGTCAGCAGTAAAATGCCTGTGAAATTAGTTAAACCAAAGGGCACGTATAATTGCCAATTATGACTGAGGGGCTGACCCTGATCCGTACTTTTAACAAAGCCTCTTCCCTCAGGAGTGATTTTGGTCTAACTTGTGGCAAGTTTCTTTCTGGTAATCTTGGTCTCTTGTAGGGCTATGATATAATTCTTTGGGTATTGAAGAGTTGACAACGTTTTTAAAAAACAAATCAAACTGTTAGAAAAATAGGACAATTATGAAGATGAAGCATGGCCTATATTTTACTTTTTGTCAGGAGCTCTGTGTGTGTGTGTATGTGTGTGTGTGTGTGTGTGTGTGTGTGTGTGCGCGCGCGCGCACGCGCGTGCGTACGCATGTATAGTAAAAGGCTCTCTTTTGGGTGGGCATGAGGCAAACACTCCAGGAAATGTGGCCCCAGCTATTTTGGTGAAGTACAAATTAGATAATTTTTGAGCAGGAACAGGTGAATTTTAGATCAATGGAGCCAATTCTTCCATTTTACACATGGGAGAAGAGCTACAAAAAATCTAAAGACAACTTCAAAGTCACAGCCCATTTGTAACTTAGGGTAAATGGCAAAACAGCATAGCTCGATTTTAGGTACAGTCAATGAGATTATGACTTCTGACTTTTGGGGGGTAAAGTGTTCAGAAAAAAATAAGAAAGAAAAAACCATGGTAAAATGGTTAATGATATAAGCTGTTTAGACTACTTTTAGGCTCATAGATTGTATGTTTTCAAGGCGGCAGTAGCCTCAGGGCGGGAATCGTATCCCTAACTTGCCTTGGCAAGAAAGAAGAATCACATTTCGGAAGAAATGGAGGAAAGAAAAATGGAGAGAAAGTCTATAAGCTGCATATAAATGTTCAGACTTATTTTCACATGAAAAAATATTTTCTCCTTTGTTTTGCTACATGAGAGTAAACTGAAGATTAAATCCCTACTACCATTGGGAAAAAGAAAACTAGTTTCAGGTTGATTTGGGGGCTTTAGGCGAAAGGGCCATCGAAGCCTATTGGAAAAGACTGAAGGAGAGGCACGTGCTGAGGGAAAGGTTACTGAGGGAAAAGGGGGAGTCAGTGGCCTCGATGCAGGGCTTAGGGAGGCAGCGAGGACAGCGAGGTCTCACGCTCACTCCCAGACTAAAGAACTGCCCGTGGACTTGGGAGAAGGGTTCTGCCACGAGAAGCCCATTGGTCCGCGGTCCTGGCACTGACGCTCAGCCTCCCCGTGGCATCATTCCAGAGATGGGGGTCCCCAGAGGAGAAAGGGTTGCAAGGCTCAATTGGGTCAATCAGGCCCGTCTTGTGAAGAGTCTTTGAATGACAGGAAAGTGCAGAGGCTTGCAAAACTTTCAGCCGGGTTTCCATTGTCTGCGCCACCAGGGCCTTTGCTTGGGCTTCCTTCTGTCAGCTCGGATGAGGATCAGCGCGTTACCAGCCGGAGTCTTACCAGGAGACACTTTGTGATCCGCTGTGGACGAGTCCTCTCTTGCCGCAAGAGCCTGAGGGCCCCGTAAGCCCAGGAGGAGGCGGGTGGATCCTGGATGACTGGCAGATCACAGGGTGGCGTCTGGAGGGTGCGAAAGCCTTTTCCTTTGGAGTTTGAGAGGCTGAGCTGAACTAGCTTAGAACCCCTAAGTTGGAGACTGGTTGGTGGCATCCCACAAAAAGCAGAGGAACCCCAACTCTGGGAGAGACTCAAAAAGCCTGAGGTAGGTCCTGACGGCTTCTTTAAGTCACTTTGATATCTCTTAAATTCACTGGCTTTCTAGACCTGAAAAAGTGGCATTTCTCAAACTATGAATAAAGATGGAAATCTCATTATTGCATTGCAGCGAGGCAGGATTTACCCCAAAGCTCCAGCCATGACTTGTCATTGTGCAAACCTCTCTAGAGCATCTACGCTAAAAAAGGTAGAACTAGTGACTAGAGATGCAGTGTAAACCAAACAGATGTTGGCCTGACTTGCAGCTCCATCTCTTCTGCTCTTGACCTTCCTTCTCCCATCCGTCAGCTTGGGACTTACCTGGAGCTGCATTGACAGCTTCTCATCTGTGGACGTCCATCATAGCTGCATTTTGGTGAGATTATTTATAAACTTTCTAGACATAATGTTTCTTTTACCTGCAGCAGAAACAGGGTGGGTGCGATTATAAAGAGGCCTCAGAAACACCCAACTGAGCTGCCTGTGACTGACTATATCAAGTAACCAAAATGATGAGCATAAGTCAGTCACAGATGTCACCATGAATAATGAGGTAAAAATACACTGATACAACATATTCAGAATTTTTGATATTCCACAGGGTGAGGGCATGAAAAAGGGAGGGAAGCAGTTATAATTTTAATATGACTTAAAAAACATAACAAACAAATGCAATGTGCAGATCTTTTTCTGATACCGATTCAGACAAACTAGTTGGAGAGAGACAGTTGTAGGAAAATTGAAGGAGTTTGAATATGATTTAGTATTAGGTGATATTAAGAAACTGTTGTTCATTTTATTAGTTATAATGATAATAATGTTGTATTTACATAAGAAAACATCCTTAATTTTTAGAGATGTTTCTAGGATACTTATGAATAAAATATCCTGTTTCAGATTTGCTTTAAACTACTTCACCAGATAAAAAAAGATGCAAATTTAGAAAAAATGTTAATCATTATTCAGTGTAGATCATGGATTTGTAGAGATCGACTCTACCATTCTCTTTACTTTTACTCCTATTTCTAAATTTTCAAATAAAAAAAGTTTGAAAAATGTACCAACACTGATTCTCGATGCTTGTTAATATTATTTTCTCTGACCGACTTTAGTGTCAACAATATTTATTTACTCAGATATCTAGTAATCTACCAATGCGTTCGTTTATTCCTCCCGCCCACACGATGAATGCCAGCCGGCCTCATGAACGAAGCGCCCTTTCCTCTTCCTCCTTCCGGTTCTGGAGCTCAGACAGTGATCTTCTTCCCTTTGTGCTGCCATCGCCCATTTCCTCTCCTGGGTTTCCTTCTGCTCAGATCAACGACAGCATGGTATTTATTCCCACAACACGTGCCTTTGAGTGGGGAAGGAGGAATGGCCAAATAAAAAAGATAACGCACCTTAGAGGTAGGTCTGAATTCAACTTCTGGCTCTGCCACACTTACACTGTGATCCTTGGGTACACGTCCTATCTTCTGAGACCCTCATCAGTAAAATAAAGGCAATGCATGCTTAGTGGTAGATGCTGCAGGCACACCCGCCCATATCCTATTGGGACTTGTGTTCCCATGCAAACTAAAGTCCCCCGCTGCACGTATCTGTGGCGCTGCCTGAATGTTCTCTGCGGACACGAAGTCTTTTCTGTTTTGCACTTCAATTTCCCTTGTGTTGTTACAAAATGCTAAAGTTTTCTTAAATACTCAGAATCTGAATTATGGTTAAGTGAGAAAGTGGGAAGAAGAGATGAGGAAAAAAAATATAACAATGTTCAGAGCAAGGGGTGATAATTGGCAACTAGGATTTGGAAACATCAGTCTTTAAGAATTCTTATAAATATCTGGGGAAGGAGTTTAAACTTCCTGCAGTTATGTAAGATAGGAATTGGGTTATTTTCCTTTGAGATAGGTGACTCTGCAATCCTGAAGAACGTGGGGACATAAGTCACACACAGTTTCTCCAAGCTTAACACCTTTGTCATGATTCAGATGATCTAGCCCTGGAAATTCTAGAACTTCCCTAGTAGGTCAGTGAGGCACAAACATTTTAGAAATAATGAGTCAACCATAGAAGGTGGCTACCAACCCAAGTTCTGGTGTCTAAGGGAGTCTGTTCTCATGGGCAAGGCAGAGTATTAAGCATTTTTAGGAAGTAGGAGGATTAGAAAACTAGAAGTCAGGTCTTTAGAAAGAAAAGAGATGGAACATACAGAAGAGTGCACAGAATACATATGGGATGTTGTGAAAAAGGTTAACATGCATGTCTTTGAAATTCCAGAAGCTACGAGAGAGAATCATCCAATAATATTTGAAGAAATACAAAGAAATCCACACCAATTACATTAGAGGCAAACTACTAAAAACCAAATACAAAGACAGAACATCTTAAAATCAGCCAGAGAATAGAAAAAACATGATTTTCAAAGGAGTAATAATAAAATTTACAGCAACTTTTCTATAAAAGTGCTGGAAGCTAAAAGACAGTGGAATATCTATACCAAAAAAAAAATGCCTTCAATAAATAAAAATGAAATAAAGACATTTTCAGATGATCAAAAACTGGGAGAATTAGTTGCCAGTAGTCCCAGATCAAAAGAAATATTTAAACATTTTTTTAGGCGGGAAGAACGTAATCTCATATGGAAAATATAGAAAGAGTAAAGAGCACTCTGAGAGATAAATGTGTAGATAAATATAAATAAGGATCAATATTTGAAGCAATAGTAATGTCTTGGGAGCATTCAGGATAGGATAGATAGATGATAGATAGATAGATAGATAGATAGATAGATAGATAGATAGATAGATAGATAGATGATAGAAAGATATCTAAAATAATGCAAAAGGTGGGCTCATAAATAAACTGTTGTAAGGTTCTTGTATTTTTTGGAGGGAATGGTAAGATTATTAACTGAAACTAGATTGTAGTAAGTTAATAATTCATATTGTATTCTAGAAGATAATCACTAAAAAATAATCCAAACATTGGACTAATGAGTCAATAAAGTCGTGTCTGGGAACATGCCCATTATACTGTTAGGACTTACTGAATGTAGGTGTTGCGTCAATTCTCAATAATGCCCACTGGGGGCGCGCGCGCGCGCACACACACACACACACTCTCTCACTCTCACACACACTCTCTCACTCTCACACTCCGCTCTCGGTTGTGAAGGCGCAGAGCATTCCCACTCCCCTCTTCGAATGAGTCTTCTCTCATCAATCTGTCAGGGAAAGTTGGCTTTTTCCAGCCTGGAGGTGGGTAGGGGCTCAGGTTGTATAATTGATTGGCAAGCCCTGCACAGGCAGACTAAGACTAAGGCCTTCTCTCTAGATTGACGAGCAAGATCACACACTTCTCAGCCTAAAAATGGGGAAACGGGCAGGGGGGATGTCATATAATATTCTGTTCCAATGTGATGTTTGTTGTTGCTCTCATTTACGCATGTTTGTACAGTGTGTCAAAAACACAACCAAGTCCCTGGATTTTCCTACTAGGATCATCTGCACTAAAACGAGACAGTGAAAATTAAAAGGCCACATGTCACCTTCCATTTGGATGGTAATTTAAAGTTTCTAATGCATTTTTCATACTTACTAGCTCATCTGATTCCCATCATAACCCTGTGAGTAGTCAGAGAAATTATGATTGTTTTCTATATTTCAGATTTGGTTAGTACATTTCAGAATACCTAGGAAACTTGTCGCAGGTTCCACAGAGATGGGACTTCCAGGTCACTTGTCAGAAGTCCTAGTTAAATACCAAATGGAAGGAAAGGCTTTAAACAATCAATCTTGTTAAAATATACCATCACTAATGTCCCCATGATTCCTATTTCTTCATGGGCCCTCCAAATCCTAGGTAATTGGAATTCAGCTGTGGTTCTTTCTTCACGATCGAACTCAGGATCCCTATGAGTTTGCAGTTTCATGTTTGAATAACTAATTTTTCCTGTCCATCCAATGTCATTACCTTTGGTAGTGGTTCTTCTACTTTAAAGTTCTACTGGTTTCAGAAAATAACTTTTATTGGGCATTAACAATTTACAAAAGAATTCCTATTCATTATGGCAATTTAATTCATAATCTCACTCCCTATAAATAACCATCATTAATATTTTGATTTATATCCTTTCGGGTTTCTTTCTGGCTGTACCACACACACATTTTCTTACAATTTTGATGAATTTTTGTAATCAATTTTTTTTTTTGTTAAAAATATTTGGACATTTTCCTGTCATTAACTAGTCTCATAATGTTATTTTAATAATATTAATGATAAAGAAAATTGCATCATTTCTTATGTTATTGGACATTTTTGGTTTTTTTTTTCTCCCCAATTTTTGCTAATAAACAGTGAGGTAATGAATATCTTTACTACAAATCCTTAAATCTTTAAATAGATGCATGGTTATTTCATTGGCATAAATTCATGGAAATGGAATTTCTGAGTGAGCAGCATCATAGCTCAGGCTCTTGTGGCAAAATACCGCAGACTAGATGGCTTATAAATAACAGATACTCATTTATTATGGTTCTGGAGGCTGAAAGTCCTATATCAGGGTTCTGGAGGTGGCTCTCATGTCCTCAAATGGCAGAAAGTGTGTGAGCTAGCTCTCTGGCCTCTTCTGATAAGGGTACTCATCCCATTCATAGGGATCCACCCTTATGAGCTAATCACTTTTCAAAGGTCTCATCTCTTAACATCATCTCATTGGGGATTAGGTCTCAACATGTACATTTGGGGGTAGGGGTTGGTACAAACGTTAGGTCTATAACAAGCAAGGAGACAATTAAAAATTTTTTTCCGTGAAGGTTGCCAAATGGGTCTTCAGAAAAGTGATACTAATTCACAATTCAATCTAGTTTTCTGTGTTGTTTGTTTTTTAAGTTCTTGCCATAATTTTTTTTATTATTGCAAAGCTCTACTTGATTTCCATTATTTTCTCAACACAATAATCATGAGAAAAGTGAAGTGTCATTAAAAGAGCAAATATGAAAACATGTTTTTCTGTCTCCTACTTTTGAATGTCTTTGTGAAGCATTGTAGGGAATCGTACATTTCCCAGGCTCCGTGACTACAGACCACCTTTCAACTTCTTCGTGATCCATTCAGGTTTTTAAAATATCTGAGGGCTCTTGTGAATGCAGAAAATGAATAGATTCTAAAGATGTATTTTTCCTTCCTGAGGTTGTGCTGCAGTTCTCCCAAACAGCCACTAAGTGTCAGGCAAGGAATAGTCAATCGCACATGTTTTGATTATTTTTTTTCAGACTTGCAGTCTCTTTCACATGGACATGTTTGATAAGAAAGCCCATTAAATAACACACAGTTAATTTCTGATCAACTTTTCTTTATTGATCCTGGAAGGAAAAAAATCATTGGATGCACTTCTCTTAAAATTTAAAGACAAATCATCTTCTGATTCTCAAAAATGTCTTTCTTAAGCTTTTCCCCTCATTCAGTTACTTGATATGTTAAACACTTTTTGGTAATAAATCCTCACTGTGGTGTTTATAGTTACAGAAAACATACCAAAAAGGATGCACAGTTGAATGTAAATCAAACAAATACTTCAAATTAATAAACTGTCTAAAACTAAAATACTTGTTCAACTCTAACTACGGATTTGAAAGGACTAAGCTAAAATCATCTCATCACACTGCTCAAGATTTTCCTACTAGATCACGTCAAAAGATAGCCCTGTCTTGCAATCCATGGAAAAAACATGATTCAAATTAAAAAATTATGGCTTAACCTAGCATTGTAGTCAACAATTTCATAAATAATTTTTCTGGCAGATGTGAGAACACCAAAGTTATTTCCAACTCCAGATTTCAGATTGGAGATGTTGAGAGTTATTGTTGAAGTTCTAATTCCCAGTATCTCACAATGTGGCATTATTTGGATAGAGGGTCATTGCAGATGTAATTATTTAAGATGAGGTCACACTGGAGGAGAATTTGACAACTCACCCAGTATGTCTGGTGTTTTTAAAAGAAGATGGCCATATGAAGACAGAGGCGCACAGGTGGAAGGCCATATGAAATTGGAGTTATACAGCGACAAGCCAAGGAATACCAAAGATTGCCAGTAAAATCTCAAAGCTAGGAAGAGGCAAGGACGTATTCCCCTACGGGTTTCGGAGGGAGCACGACCCTATTGACACCTCGATTTTGGACCACTAGCTTTCAGAACTGTGAAAGAACAAATTTCTATTGTTTGGGTAGAAATTTACTACAGCTGCCCTGGGAAATGAATAAAACTTTTTTTTTTTTTAGAACAATAGATATTTGTTAAAGCTGCTTTAAAATATACCCATTTATGAGTTGGGGAACTAGTTCAAGGATTAATGATTCATACCTATAATATACAAATAAACATATAGTCAGTACTTTCCAAATAGCACTTAAGGACATTATTCTTGATTTGTTAATGGATTTGTTTTGTAAGGACATAACTTTGTGCTCTTCTGGATTGCCATCTGATGACCTTGGAAATCAGCAACCATATGGGGTGCCCACAAATGGTGAAATGTCCATTTGGCATCTCTTTAGATCTGTTTGCCCACATGCTAACATGTCTCTGAAGACAATGAGGCCCTTCAGAAGGCCTCACAAGGCCAGTTTTGTAGGTCAACACGTGTAAGAAGTGCCCGACCAAGTGCAGGGCTGTGATCACGTCTCTGCACGATGTTTCGAGTAGAGACTTAGACTTAGGAGATGCCGTATAAATATGTGTTGGATGTGATTTTAAAAGAACTTAGTCGGGAAAATACCTCTCTGAGTTAAAGCATGTTCATCAACTTATTCGCTACATATTTATTGAGCAGTACGACAACATGTTTGGCCAAAAAAGAAAAAAAGAAAGCATGATGCTGTTTCAGAAGAAGAATGGAGAGCAGGGGAGACTGAGCTGGCATAGCCACACTTTGTGACTCTTCCCCTTGTCAGTAAGAGCCACGTTTGCTCAATACACACTAGGTGACTTGCTGTCTAAAATTAGTTGTGAGGTGTAATTTAGGGATCGGGTAGCACCATTATTTTAGGTAGATAGAAATTATGGATGTTATTGCGTTGTTTTATAGAGCTATTGTGCTCTGTGGGTTTTTAAAGTGTTGGTGTACAAGAAGGATAACCAATCAAACGACATTTCTTGAACTCCAAATTGGCTATTTCTTGAACAACAACAACAACAACATGAGTGTATCCTTAACTCTATGCTCTGAGGATGAAATAAAACTCCCAATTTTTCCCCTGGTGGGAAGGTTGTATGGGTAAAAGATCTGGAATTCCTTCAAACAAAGGACCCATGCAAATCCGAATTATTACCGTAATCACCACCATTTTTGCGGGGGCTCACAGTGTGCTAAGCCCGGAGGAGAATTCATCTTTTGTTCCTCGCCCCAGCCCTGCGAGGAAGGTACTGGTGTGAAAAGCAAAGCTTGAGGCTGGCAACTCACCTGGATCTGACAGTTGGTAAATGCTACAGTGTCCCCACTGGTAAATGCTACAGTGTCCCTACTGTGTGCTGGAAATACCACAGTGAACAAGGCAGAGAAGCCACGTCGGTTCGGAGCTTGTGTTCTAGCAAGTCTAACCATTGTAGTACAGACCGTCTTCTGATTCTCTGGGGATTTTTTCTTTCTCTCATTTAGCGAGCTGTCTCTCATTGCCAGTGTATCATCAGCAATTTTACTGATTTGGGTGGTTTCTGCAGTTAAAATATCAGGTATTCTGGGAGTGTTATTGTTTGTGGGCCCCTGACTGAAAAGTTGGTGGCACTAAACCTTGCATCTAATTCGTTCAGACTACATACCGTTCATTCACAAAGCAAGAAGCACCATCTGACTAATGTTTTGCACATTACCATTTCACTTCCAAATGTCAAGAATGATTTTTAAACTGTAAAGTAGTTAACAACACACCAAAAATCCTTCAAATGTGTTACAGTTGAGGTATTCACATACATTGTAGCTGCTGCATCTTACTTTTCACGTGTTTGACAAACATGATTTTACTACCAAGCTGCAACTTACTAGGACTGACTTTCATTTCAAAAGGATCCCATGCACATTTCTTCACAATGGGTCTTTGTGTGACATACAAAGAGTTATATGATTTTTTTTTTTCCATAATTGGCAGGCAAGAGTTCTGTTCTTGTTTAGGTCACTTTTAACCCTAAACTTTCCTTTGCCTTTTCAATTCTTGTGCTTTCTTTTTCATTATGAGTTTAAATCCAACTGAGCAACCTGATCTCTGACTCCTAGAAAAAACATTTCCAACCATACAAGGAGCATTTTGTTTGTGGTAGCAACACTACCCTCTAAACACTAAAGAAGATGTTGGTTTTGGCCGACACATACCTACATTTTTAACGGAATAGCAAACACTTGATAATCATTGTTCTCTAAACTGACGTTGGTTTGTAATTTGTCTGCCAGACACTTCCATGGCAGCATTTGCCTTTCTTCACGCAGGCTTGCTTCCTTCCCGAGGTCTGGTATTTTTCTTCTCTCTAAGACAGTTCCTAGTCGGAGATGTCCGCGTTCATCATGTGACGGTCATGCATGGTCAGTAGGAAGAGACCCACGTAATTACATAAAAGTCTGTCAGAACATGCCAGAAACCTGGATGAGTCTTCTAGAAAATCTCAACAGTGAACGACACACCATTGCTTTCCCAGAACTATCTTGCCCGCTTTAGCATCCCACCTGTGCTTATTTACCTGTGTTTAGACACAGCGGTGCTTGGAAATTTCCCCCAAGTTACAGGAGAGAATAGAAAATGGAGTTATTTTCTCATGAAAGATCATGAAAAGAGCTAAGGTTAATGAAATCATTTTGTTCTTAGCATTACCAAATTTAGGACTTAAGAACTGCCAATCTCCTAACGGTTTAGTACATTTATTCTTCCAAGTCAAAGAGCACGTCTGAACTGTCTTCAACGCAAAGTTCTTAACGTGGGGCCGAGCACACGCTGGCGCTCGATAGCTATGACTGACTGACTGACCACCCCACAACTGTTTGCCTGGGGTGCCAAGAAGCTTTGGCACACCCGTCCTCAATTAACAGATTGGATAGTTGCTAATTATCTGGATGAGGGATTTGGCTCCTTGAGCTTGCCTTTTTTTTTGCAAACAGGAAGAAAAGATTCCACCATAGTGTTCTGAATTATTGGAATTTGTCCCCTGTGGCCTAGCATGATGTCACACTGACATTTTCTCGCAAGTAGTTTTTGAGGTGAATTTGGAATTTAGAAAATTAACCTAATAAGTTAAATACATGACTTAATTTTGAAAGTACCCTAAATCTGAGTGCTCTCATTGTGACGAAGACTTTAGAAATGCAGGTTTGGGGAAAATGTTATTTTCAGGATATTTAGTTATTTCCGTGGTTAACCACTGACGATTTGTTGGTGGACTGCCCACCAGGTGGGTTGTCCACGAAAGGCTGTTTGTCTACACTGACTCCTTTTGCCACCCGCTGTACTTCTGTTGCCTTTGTATGTCATGGCCACCATGGTCAGCAATACAAACTCGTTAGACATTAGCACAGCAAAATCACACAGCGAAAGAGACTTTTTAGCGAAAACACAGACTCTTGTGCATATATAAACATCATACAAAAGTTAATTAGAAATTCCTTTCGCTTTTAATTCTTATGGTAGATTTTTTTTTAAAGACATATAATCTATTTTGTTCATAAGTAGAGTATAGTGAACATTTCACTTTGATGACCAAGAATCTTGTTGAATTCCAGAAACTTCAACTGCAACATCAGTTTTCATCATAGACTACCACAATTGTGTTAGAAGATAAATGATTAGACAAGTTATATATCAATTTCAATCTTTGAAAATTCATTCACTCATAAAACATGCAAAAAGAAAATAAGGTTAACAACAAAAACAAAACAACTATGACAACAAAGAATATTAGAATATTAATTCTCAAGCCACACTTCCCAGGATTGAAACTGGCTCTTCCTCTTCCAAGGTGCGTGACCAAGGGCAATACTTAAGCCTTCTGTGCCCCCGCCTTTTTTTTTAATGGATTCCCTGAGCAAGATATGTAGTTTTATAATTTAATCTCGAGTTGCTGTTCTTTCACTGTAGAGTTAAATACTCATCTTTGTACAGACATTTACATTCTATCAGGATTAATTTTTCTATGACTCTAAAGTGCATTATCGGGGGTCCCCACCCCCCAGGCTGTGGACCGGTACTGGTCCGTGGCCTGTCAGGAACTGGGCTGCACACAGGAGGTGAGCTGTGGGCAAGTGTAGCTCCATCTACATTTGCGGCTGCTCCCCAGCGCTAGCATCACCGCCACAGCTTCACCTCAGATCATCAGGCGTTAGATTCTCATGGGAGCATCAGTCCCTGGTGCCACTGCCTTTTGTGACCTTTACTCAGATGTTGATTCTGGGCTATATTTTGTGGTGTGCGTGATCACCCATATCTGAAATCCGAAACCAAGACCACATAGTAAACTTTTCCTAAAATTAAGCAAAGTTTCCTACCCAATATTCATTCTCATCTTAGCCAAAGGCTTCCAAACTACATGTTATACTGACAACTTAATCCATATTACAAAATATGCAAAATCATTACTAAGATATATAGAAAGAGAATTTATGTTTTGTTTTCTTTCTTTGAAAGTTGTAGACATTTTGTAATCCATGTGAAGCCCAACTAAACTGTTAAAAGTATCGGTGCTTCCACTATTCCTGACTTCCAGGTCATCTGGAGAATATTTGACTATTTGTTTCCCTTCCACAATGGCCACCAGCCGTGTTCAAC
Source organism: Pteropus vampyrus (assembly GCF_000151845.1). Taxonomy (NCBI): domain Eukaryota; kingdom Metazoa; phylum Chordata; class Mammalia; order Chiroptera; family Pteropodidae; genus Pteropus; species Pteropus vampyrus. The sequence continues at coordinate 1,418,506 of NW_011888880.1, read as the reverse complement.
TACACAAATGTTCATATAAGTTAAGGAAAAATCAATATGTACCTTCAATCACCAATGTTAGATGTGAAAAACCTTCCTTGACTTGATAAAAGATAAGATACTGGACAGTCTATGCTTCTTATAGAGACCTAAGTAGGAAATAAAGGAACCTAGGAAATTTTTGGAGATAAAAAAGGGAAAAAGGGCCATTAGTGTTTAGGAAGAAAGTAGGTTCTGCTTAGAATAAAATAAAGAAGGAAAATCTTGCTATTTACAAATCTCCTGACCTTCAGCACAGCCATGATTAATTCTACTGGAATAATAGCTATTGGCAATAATTTTGTCCTTTTGTAGATCACCCATCCATAATCTTTTATTGTTTCTCTAGAGAAATCCAAACTCTCTCATATTTTTTAATTGTATATATGTTTCCATCAGGAGTCAGAAAATTACATGTAAGACCTGTATCTATCTAAGTCTGAAAGCTATCTAAGGGGAGCTTAGCAATTTAAATAATATTCTAGTTGACTAACATGACAAAAAAAAATCCAAAGCCCTTTTTTCGTGCCAACATCCACCTTGTAAAATATGTTTTGGTGGGGGGTTGGGTTCTTCCTTTACTTTTTAAAATGCAATTGACTCAGGAAAAACAAACAAAACTGTTCACTTATTTCTGCCAACCTCTACCCCCCACCCCTGGCAACCACCAATCTGATCTCTGTCTATCAAGCTGGGTTTATCTATTTATTGATTTATTTTTAGATTCCACATATAAGAGGGATTATACAATATTTGTCTTTCTCCTTCTGACTTATTTCAGTTAGCATAATGTTCTAGCGGTCCATCCATATTACTGTGAATGATGATTTCATTCTTTTTAATGGTTGTATAATATTCCATTGTGTGTGTGTGTGTGTGTGTGTGTGTGTGTGTGTGTGTGTGTGTGTGTGTGTGTGTGATTGTTTCTTTACCCATTCATCCATCAATGAACTCTTAGGTTGGTTCTATATCTTAGCTATTGTAAATAATGCTGCAATGAACGTGGGGGTGCAGATATCTTTTTGAGTTATTGTTTTCATTTTCTTCGGATAAAATCCCAGAAATGGAATTGCCAGATAATATGTTAGTTTTATTTTTATTTTTTTGAGGAAACTCCATACTGTTTTACATAGTAGCTACACCAATTTACATTTCCAACAATATACAAGTGTTCCCTTTTTCTACATCTTTGCCAACACTTATTCTTTCTAGTCTTTTAAAAAATAAATTTATTTATTTAAATTAGTTTTCAAGTAGACAGTATGTTAGTTAGACATCTATAATGTTCATAAAACAATCCCCTCAATTGCCCCCTCCCTTCCCTGGCCCTCCACCTAGCCATCATCTTAATGCTAACTGCATTCCCTCTGCCGTGCTCCCCATCTCCGTGCCCAACTATCAACTACTAATTTGTACTTCTTTAACCCTTCACC
>NW_011888880.1:1416620-1417005 GCF_000151845.1 Pteropus vampyrus | reverse complement strand
CCGTGCCCAACTATCAACTACTAATTTGTACTTCTTTAACCCTTCACCCCATTCTCCCAGCCTCCCAACACCCCTCCCCTCTGTTCGTCACCAAATTGTCCACTATATTTGTGAGTCTGTTTTTGATTGGTTTGTTCTTTTTGTTCCTTAGATACCGCATATAAGCAAAATCATACGGTATCTATCTTTCTCTGTCTGACTTATTTCGCTCAGCATAATAACCTCTAGGTCCATCCAACTTTCTAGTCTTTTTCAATAATAGCCATACTAACAGGTGTGAGGTGATAGTTTTTCTGGTTTTGATTTGCATTTCCCTGATGGTTAATTATGTAGAACATCTTTTCATGTACCTCTTGGCCATCTATATACCTTCTTTGGAAAAAAT
>NW_011888880.1:1412713-1416570 GCF_000151845.1 Pteropus vampyrus | reverse complement strand
TTTCTGGTTTTGATTTGCATTTCCCTGATGGTTAATTATGTAGAACATCTTTTCATGTACCTCTTGGCCATCTATATACCTTCTTTGGAAAAAATCTCTATTCAGGTTCTTTGCCAAACCAGGTTATTTGTCTTTTGCTATTAAGTTTTATGAGTTCTTTGTGTATTTTGAATATTAACTTCTTCTCAGATATATGATTTGCAAATATTTCCTCCCATTCGGTAGGTTGTCTTTTCATTTTGTTGATGGTTTTCTTTGCTATGCAGAAGTTTTTTAATGTGATGTGGTGCCGTTTATTTATTTTTGCTTTTGTTGCTTTTGCTTTTGGTGTTTGAATAAAAAGATCACTACCAAACCGATGTCAAGGAGCTTACTGCCTATGTTTTTTTCCAGGAGTTTTATGGTTTCAGATCTTTAACCCACTTTGAGTGAATTTTTGTGTATGTGAAGTGGTCTGTTTTATTTCTTGAACAGTCCCTTCAAGAAATGGTCTGTTATTATTTCTCGAACAGCTTATTATTTCTTGAAGGGACTGTTCTTTCCCTATTATATATTTTAGGCCCCTTTGTCATAAGTTAATTGACCATATATGTGTGGTTTATTTCTGGTCTCTCTATTCTATTCCATTGATCTATGTTTCTGTTTTTATGCCAATATCACAGTGTTTTAATTAATATAGTTTCATAATATAGTTTGAAATCAGGGGGTGTGAAACCTTCAGACTTTTTTATCTTCAAGATTGCTTTGGCTATTCAGGGTCTTTTATGGCGTCATACAAATTTTAGGATTGTTCTAGTTCTGTGAAAAATGCCATTGAAATTTTGGCAGGGATTGCATTGAATCTGTAGATTGCATTGGGTAGTATGGACATTTTAGCAATATCAATTATTTCAATTCATGAGCACAGCTAGCTTTTCATTTAGTTGTGTGTTCAGTTTTTTTCATTAATGTCTTATACTTTTCCAAATGCAGGTCTTTCATCTGTTTGGTTAAATTTATTCTAGGTATTTTATTCTTTTTGATGCAATTGTAAATAGGATTGTTTCCTTAATTTCTCTTTCTGATAGTTCATTACTAGTGTACAGAAATGCAACAGATTTTTGGGTATTCATGCCCTCTCTGGTACCATGTTACATATGGTCCCAAGAGTCTCAAGAATACAAGTAACTCCACCTCATTAAAAGCAATAAAGTCAACAAATATCATGGCCAGCCAATGAAGTAAAAATGACACAGGTATATATTGATGGGTGGTGTTCTTCCTGCCCTAGCCTACAGAAAAATCTTAACACTAGCCATCATCTATTTAGGTCTTATTCTGTGCCATACATTGTACCATGAATTTGTCATCTAACACTCCCAGTAACCCTATGAGATAGGTAGTTATTTTCTCATTTTGTAGAAGAACAAACTGAGATTTAAAAAGGTTCAGGAATTTCCTCAAGGTCATGAAGCTAATAAAAAGCGGAACTGAGACTAGAATTCAGATCTGTCTGACTTCAAAGACTTAGCTTTCATGAAGATGGAGGGATTGAAAAGAAAGAAAAAAGACCAAAGGCGAGTACTTAAATCTTCTGTGCCTTAATATCCTCATTTGTAAAATGGGGAGGATATGATTGTACCTATCTCATACAGTTGTTAAGAGGATTAAATGAGTCAATTAATTAAAGTAAAGGATTTGGTGCAGTGCCTGATATATCATGTATGCTAACATCAATAAATGTCAGCTATTATTAGGGATTTTTATTTATTTAAGGTTTAAACATAGTGTATGTATATAGCAAATTGCCTAATGTGGAATAACTTAGTAATTAAAAAAAAAACTTTTAGAGAAACCACATTTTACAAGGTTGTTGGCCATTTTTAATTTCTAGAGATGAAAATGTTTTTACTTTTTGATAAGCTCTCCGAGACGTGCCTCTTAGTTAAACAAGTAGGCGTCTGGAAGAACACTGAGAAGCTGTGGTTAACACTTGGCCTGCCTAGAGGGGTAAGCATGGAGAGCCTGTGGCTTTCAAGGCAGGAGAAAAATGGTTGTCCTAAAAATTTTAAGATTTAGATGGAAGTCCTGGTGCCTCACACCAGCTCAAAATCGTAGACCTGAAAAATGAGTTGGGGACTGTTATTACAGCTATCTGTAGATTGCAAGCTGTCTTTAGCCAAGGATAGGGGCGAGGAGTGATTCTCAGGGGAGGGCATGTCAAGGCATGAACCAAATAAGTGGGGCTCTGGTCCTGGCAGAGTTGAAGCTTCTCTTGACCTTGTGCTCAGAGAAATCATTGCCCGGAACAGAAGTGGTGACTTTGAATAGACATTGGCTTCAGATTTCTCTGAATCTTCCTGTCTAAGGTTACACCTTGCGGAGATAGCAATAGGGAATGGGACCCTTAGTGGACCAACTAGACAGGTGACCACAGAGGTCCAGAGAGGCTAATGGCCTGCTAAGTTCACTCAGGAAGCCCACGATAAAGGTAGAACCAGAGCTCCTAGCTTCATAACTTCTCATCAAATGCTCCTTCAATTTCCTCCCACATATGTTAAAAAATTTAGAAATTTGGTTAGAACTATAATGGCGTTGCGAACCTCGTCGGTGTACTCTGTCTTCTTCAATGGGGGTGTGCAAGTGTCTGAGTAGGAGCTACCTGATAGAGTGTAGCTTCAGAGAAACAAATGAAGAGCTATACTTGACAAGGCGTAGAATATGAAATATGCTTTGGTCCATTCCTGCTCTCTAGTTATACCACTTCTATTTCTGTGTACTGACAAATGCAAAGGGTACCAAAGGAAGCTTCCTCCACACTTAGCGAGCCACCCGATACACAGGAGGGCGGTGTGGAGAACTGTTTTTCTGTAATTAGGGCAGGAAAAGGTGTTTCCAGCATTTCTTCCAGAGGGATGGAAATGAATATCTTGAGATTTCCTCTCCAGCAAAGACTGTCTGTTAATACCCAAACTACTTTCAGATTTATTGTGACAAGTGCTACAGTACCATGTTCAAGGAAGAATTTTGGGATGCGTGCCTTGGAAACTTTTTTTTTTTGTTGCCCATCTGTTTTGCTTGTCGCAATTCCTGTTTGTTTAAGATGTACGTGTGCCAGAAATGTGGAAAGAATGCGTGTAGCGACAAGTGCTATCGAGCCATTTTCACACTGGACTTATGGGAAGCATGTGCTGCCCATCTGTGAAGTTCTCATTTTATGCAAATTTAGAAAATATATTCTTATGTCATGTTGCCTTAATGCCCAGGGGTAGATTGGAGCATACATAAGGAGGAGAGAGACAGGGAGGAAATAACCTCACTCTCGGTGACAGGGTGGCCTTACTATGACTAAAGCAAAGTCTGAGATGTGTTATTTGTCAAAAAGTGGAAAGCTGAAGGGAAATTTTCTCTCCAAGAGTGTGGTCTGGGGTAAAACAGTATGTCTTTAAAAAGACTGATTTTTAATCTATGAATGAGCTTGTTAAGATTTCTTCTCTCAAGGAGCTTCAAATGGTAGAGAGACAGAGTACATGCTTTTCTGTGGGTCCTTCCTATCTTCTGGAACTTTCTGTGATGATGGCCTCAGATATTCCCATCGTTCTGAAGTAGAACATATTTAAGGGAGACATCGGTGCGCTGTCAGGTCAGTGAGTATTTCTGAATTGTCCTCTCTAGACCTTTAAGACTGTGATTGTAGTCTCATTTATCGCCACGTACCAACTTAGTCAATGAGCACATTAGACTAAAGTCACCGCAGGGTACACGAAGAAAGAAATTGCTGTCAAAACAAAACCTGTAGACTTCACGTGGATCGGCATAGCTACCTGGAGCTGACTGCCCGTGGGCGGTCCCGAGACGAGGTCAGGCCAAGGGGGTCA
>NW_011888880.1:1409548-1412663 GCF_000151845.1 Pteropus vampyrus | reverse complement strand
AATAGGGAATGGAACCCTTAGTGGACCAACTAGACAGGTGACCACAGAGGTCCAGAGAGGCTAATGGCCTGCTAAGTTCACTCAGGAAGCCCACGATAAAGGTAGAACCAGAGCTCCTAGCTTCATAACTTCTCATCAAATGCTCCTTCAATTTCCTCCCACATATGTTAAAAAATTTAGAAATTTGGTTAAAACTATAATGGTGGCTCTAACTCTTGAGGAAAATTTAATTGGATGCTAACGTTGCGAACCTCGTCGGTGTACTCTGTCTTCTTCAATGGGGGTGTGCAAGTGTCTGAGTAGGAGCTACCTGATAGAGTGTAGCTTCAGAGAAACAAATGAAGAGCTATACTTGACAAGGCGTAGAATATGAAATATGCTTTGGTCCATTCCTGCTCTCTAGTTATACCACTTCTATTTCTGTGTACTGACAAATGCAAAGGGTACCAAAGGAAGCTTCCTCCACACTTAGCGAGCCACCCGATACACAGGAGGGCGGTGTGGAGAACTGTTTTTCTGTAATTAGGGCAGGAAAAGGTGTTTCCAGCATTTCTTCCAGAGGGATGGAAATGAATATCTTGAGATTTCCTCTCCAGCAAAGACTGTCTGTTAATACCCAAACTACTTTCAGATTTATTGTGACAAGTGCTACAGTACCATGTTCAAGGAAGAATTTTGGGATGCGTGCCTTGGAAACTTTTTTTTTTTGTTGCCCATCTGTTTTGCTTGTCGCAATTCCTGTTTGTTTAAGATGTACGTGTGCCAGAAATGTGGAAAGAATGCGTGTAGCGACAAGTGCTATCGAGCCATTTTCACACTGGACTTATGGGAAGCATGTGCTGCCCATCTGTGAAGTTCTCATTTTATGCAAATTTAGAAAATATATTCTTATGTCATGTTGCCTTAATGCCCAGGGGTAGATTGGAGCATACATAAGGAGGAGAGAGACAGGGAGGAAATAACCTCACTCTCGGTGACAGGGTGGCCTTACTATGACTAAAGCAAAGTCTGAGATGTGTTATTTGTCAAAAAGTGGAAAGCTGAAGGGAAATTTTCTCTCCAAGAGTGTGGTCTGGGGTAAAACAGTATGTCTTTAAAAAGACTGATTTTTAATCTATGAATGAGCTTGTTAAGATTTCTTCTCTCAAGGAGCTTCAAATGGTAGAGAGACAGAGTACATGCTTTTCTGTGGGTCCTTCCTATCTTCTGGAACTTTCTGTGATGATGGCCTCAGATATTCCCATCGTTCTGAAGTAGAACATATTTAAGGGAGACATCGGTGCGCTGTCAGGTCAGTGAGTATTTCTGAATTGTCCTCTCTAGACCTTTAAGACTGTGATTGTAGTCTCATTTATCGCCACGTACCAACTTAGTCAATGAGCACATTAGACTAAAGTCACCGCAGGGTACACGAAGAAAGAAATTGCTGTCAAAACAAAACCTGTAGACTTCACGTGGATCGGCATAGCTACCTGGAGCTGACTGCCCGTGGGCGGTCCCGAGACGAGGTCAGGCCAAGGGGGTCAGGTGTTAAGAGTACTTGCTTCATTAGTGTCCCCATATTCAGGGTGTTGGGTGGAAACGATACCAGCATAACTGTAACTACTTAAAATGTATTTAGATCTATGTTTAGTCTTTAAGATGATAATAAAATAAAAAGCCGGATATAAATAAAGTTTCATATGACTAAGACAGTCAAGGCTCTAAGAAAGAGGGATCTCAGAAAAGCAGCTAAAATGGTCAGTAGGGTTAGTGGCATCCTGGCTACACAGAGCTGGTGCTCTAACCTCAGAGAAGGACTAAGCAGAACACCAGGGTGGGCATCATGGATGTATGACCTGTGCCGTCCCACAGGCCCATGCTTAGAAGGGTCTTGAACTTGGTGTAATGCTCTGCTGTCATTATGTTGACGTTCTTAATGATTTTTTAAATAGGGTGCCCAGCATTTTCATTTTCGTTTCACTAGGCCCTGCGAATTATGCAGCTGATCCTGTTGTAGATAAATACAAATGAAGCTTTGCAAACCTAAGCAGAGCTTGAGGAGGAAAGTTGAGATGAAAGGTCAAGCCCGATGAACAGGACGGCTGAGTGTAGCCAAGAGTCTGCTTCCCCCTCACGATGTCATCCGTTCTTTTCATCCTCCGATCTGCAGTGGGAACCCGGAGGTTGCAGCTATGTCCCTCCTACCCGGGCTTCCTGGGGCTTATCCTCACAATCGCGGACCCCTCTTGGTCACTCCAAGCTTGGCCTTGGATCACCATCGATTTTGCTGCTGACAATTGTCTGGCAGTCCTCGACACAGTCTTGTCTGCCCCACTGTCATGGCGGTGGTATTAGCGGGGAGGGTTTGGAAAATCCAAGAGTTCTGTTTACGTTATTAAGTTTTAGATACCTATTTATAAGCTCCTGGAGGTATAGAGAAGGTGATTGGATATAAGTATCCAGAACTCAGATAAGTTCAAGGGTCCCATAAGTGAATTTCTATGTAACTACTTCCTTTGATACACAGTGACCCAATTAAAGATTACCCTTCATAAAATCTCAAGTACATTCTTAGCTAAGGTCCTCTTTTACCTGTCCAGGAAGGGAGAAACAAAAGGGTCACTTTATTCTTCACTGTTATGTAATGATAAATAGGTCACTAGGTGACAACAGTGAGCTGGGGGATGGCTTGAGATAGAAGTGAATATTAGAATGCAAAGGAACAGCTGGAGGTAACCACACTTGGCTGAGTGTTTTTAATTGCCATGCCTTGACTCTTGTACCAGCCTGCTGAGTTTGGCTCATGATGGACTTGCTGTCTGAGAGTGAGTCAACTAGCCCAGTGCCTGGCACATACCAGAAGCTCAACAAACATCTGTTAAATCAATGGAATGCCCTCAAAAAATCTTTTTTCAAATCGAACGTGGGGTAAGTTACCTAGGGTCACCCAGACCCTCAGGAGCCTTGGTCCTAATCAGAGCCTCTGTATTCCTAGGAGGAAGTTTGTTGCTATTATTGTTCATTTTACTCATTATTGGTTTACGTCATGTGCCGTGTACACTGGAGTCACACACACACACACACACACACACACACACACACACACACACACACACAGAATTAAGGAACAATG
>NW_011888880.1:1405235-1407818 GCF_000151845.1 Pteropus vampyrus | reverse complement strand
GAAAGAGAGGAGGGAGGTGAAAGGTAGAATTGCCAGCAGAAGAGCGCTTCGTGATGAAGGCATGTGCGCAGGTTTTAGAATTTAGGATCCAGGGATCTCATCTCATTACTTGTGTGGCTTTGAAATAGTTGCTGGGGTTTAAAAGGACAAAATGGACTTAGATCGTTTCAATGGTCCTTTCAAGCTCTACCATCTACAAGTCTGTAGTTAAGGCAAAGAGAAATTTATGTCAATAGTTACTCTAAACCAGAGGATTTGATGAGAATAGTTAGAATAATTAGAGTACTTAATTGATTTTTTTTCTTTTCATTTTGGGAGAGAGAGAGAAGCTTGAGTTTCCTATAAGAAAGTGGCGTTATGAACTGACTCTTTAGTTCTAAATATTTTGTAGCCAGATACCAATTTGAGCCCAGTTACTTTACATGGCTTTTTGATCGCAAATGACTCTTGTACTCAAGTTGTCTTTTACTGCCAGGAATCCCCCTGTAGTGACTTGAAAGGTGGCCCCTGAAATGATATGTCCATATCGTAATTCCCAGAATTTATGAACATGACCTTATTTAGAAAAAGGTCTTTGCATTTTAATTACGTTAAGGAACTCATCATGAGATGGTATCATCTAGAGATTATCTGGACAGGCCCTAAATCCAAGTATCCTTATAAAAGATACACGAAGAGAAGAGGAGAAGGTCATGTGAAGACAGAGGCAGAGATTAGAGTTACACAGCCAAAAACCAAGGAATGCTTGAAGTCACCAGGAGATGGGAGAGGCAAGGGAGGATTCTCCTCTAGAGACTTTGGAGATAGCATGACTCTGCCGACACCTTGACTTTGGACTTCTGGCCTTCAGAACTGTGAGAGAATATATTGCTGTTATTTTACGTCCCCCAATATGTGGTAATTTGTTACAGCAGGAAACTCATACACCTTCTGCAATGTTCTTCTGAGCAGAGCTTGGATTCTAGAGTAACTTCTCACTGTACCTCACCAAAGTTCAACTCCCTGGGAGACATTCCTTAAGAAGCCAGCTGGGTGAATAGCTACACCATTCAGTTGACCAAGGTTTATGGGTATGTCTGATAACTGGGGAGAGCATTTGCATTTCTCTGGAGACCTTTCTGCCTAAATGAAAATAATGAAATAAATTAATAATATTTCACTTTAATAATATTTTGCATTTCAAAGCATTTTCAAGAACATTATCTCATTCCTTCGATGTGCTCCATAGAGATATCCTCATCCCCATTTTGCAGATTAGAAAACTGAGTGCCAATAGAGGTAAGTGGCTTACCGCAGGACACCCAAACAGTAATAACACAGAGAAGACTGGAACTCAAGTCTTTGGCTCACAGTGGAGAGCTATCCTGAACACAGTAGCATATGAATGCTTCTCAAATTATCAAAAAGGAGTTACTGCCTATGTTGGTTACCTGCAAAACCGTCAACTATTAAATGACTAACCCTCGATCAACATTATGAGAGTAACTTCAATCTCACTTAAAAGGAAAGTCAAATTCTTAACAGTGGACTGTAGGATCTGACCCCTGCACCAACTCTTGCAAACTTCCCATTACTCCCTCAGCTCTAACCGCCACCCCCTGCATGCTACTGTTCTGATGCTGGCGAGACCAGCCCTCCTAGATACTTGCTTTTCCTCAGCCTGAGATATTCATCCTCCAGTTATCCGAATTGCCAGTCCCCTCGCTTCTTTTTAGCTTTTTCGCACATATCACCTTCGCAGGGAGGTCCACCTCAACAACTCCAATTAAAGTTGAATCTCATCCCCACCCCTAATTCTGTTTTGCTTTCCTGCTTTATTTTTCTCCAGATCATTATATATTCTACTGATCCTTGAAAGATGAGTGAGACTACAAAAGGTAACATTGAAAATAGGTTGGAAAGGACAGTTTTAGCCATGAAAAAAAAAAAATCATGAACAAAGGAATGGGGAATAAAAGTCCGGGTTTGTCCTGGAGCCAACATAAAAGGCCAGCTGTGTGCTTTTAAGTTTCTATGTCACAGGATGTGCGCTGCTCATGGCCAGGGCTTTGCATCCCGTGCATGAGAGGACCAGTCGGTGGAACCTCAGGGCATCAACGACAGCCTGGAAATATCAAAATAGCATCTCTGAATGCAGAATAAATAATGATTTGAGTCGTTTTCTTTTTTCTTTTTTTTTATTTACAAGGGGAAAATAAAATGCATCAGCAGACTAGACAATCGCAGATTACCTGCCTAAGATCTTCTGATACAATTAGTTAGGAAATTGTAGAAATACTCTGGAAATACTGGTGTGATCTGCAGGCCTCAGAGGCAACTGTCACACCTGCCTGTGACAGGTAATACAAGTTGGGGGCTAGTATTTCAGCTCACCCACTCCAGAGGACTCACAGCTTACTCAAAGAGAAGAAAATAGAAAATAATTTTAAGATGAATATGGATATTGTAAACCAAAACCAAGTCTAGGTCAAAGAGGCATGTCTGTGCAATTCAAAATATTATCCACAAGACTTTGACACAGAAGTTTAAGGCTCACAGTTAAAGTGAAAAATAAATGGGTTTCTGCCATCTCTCTTAAGAGTC
>NW_011888880.1:1384227-1404335 GCF_000151845.1 Pteropus vampyrus | reverse complement strand
TAGTTACCTATTTTCATACGAGGAAACTGCATCTCAGTGTGGAAAAGCTAATTACTCTGGATTCAAATTCAGGCTTGAGTGACTCCAGAACCCATGTAACTTCCCACTTAGCAGGACACGGCCCTGAGCTAGACCAAGGCCCCTGCATTGAAAGCACTTATCGGTATAACTGTGGAAGTTAAGACAACCGTGTAAGTGGTGGAGGAGAAGACAGAAATGTAAAAGCTCCACCAAAAGTCCGATTATAAATGGAGGAAGTTCCTGCCCCAAGGTTCAAAGGAGAGAGGTCACACACGGGAGATTGGAATAGGCTTTTCCGTGAGCTGGTCCTAGAAGAGATACTTAGTTTTACTGGGCAGAGCTAGGTCAGGGGGTGGAGAGAGATAGTCCACCTAAGCCAACAGAATGCCAAACCGGGAATCAGTGTATACTGGTGGCTCTGTGACTGGACGAGTTAGTGATCTCTCAACCCCTCCGTTTTGTAGGGGTTATGAGAATTAGAAATGATGCATGTTCGATGTCTCCATAAATAGTGCTCTTATTATGATTTCTCTAGGTAGCTAGGGGTAAGAGGCACAGAGGAGAAAAATATATGTCCTACTGAAGGGCATACATAAGAATAAAAATAACATAGAGGGAAAGAAAGTTTATCTCTTCAAATACACACATGCTAGTGCATCAACGTGAACTCAGGTACCTAACAAAAACACAGAAATATTTTATCGATGTCTTGGGAGTAGGCGGAGCTGGAGACCATGTTCACTTTTAGGAATGAAAATGTCAGTGCTTTGCCAACTGCCTTCTTTTTCCACATCCGGAGACCTACCAGGACAGGAAAAAGAAATACCTCCCCCTGTCTTCAGATTTTTTAGTCAGACATTAGCCAACTCCCATGCAATGTGGGGTCTGGTCAAGGGGTCTGATCCCAGAAATGTAGCATATTTCTCACGACCAAAGGACTAAAAAAAAGCACTCCAAAACAAGCGGCAACCCAAAAAAACAACATATTGCCATCCTGCAAAAAAATCTAAGTGTGCCGAAAAAAACAACAACATATGGCTGGGTGGGGTGTGACCAAAAGGAATATAGTTATCACGTTGTGAATATTCCTTTTACAGACTTGACTGAAAAGAAATTTTCTAGGACAGAACATGGAGTCGTCCCAAAGCCTGTCTTTTTTGAAAGCACAATTGGGGACAGGAAAAGCAAAGAAGGATTTGTTCCAGGTGAGTTACAGCTGAGAGCCAGGAATGGAATCTCACCCTTGACCCAAGAGTATGCTGAAAAGAACTAAAGCAGACAGAAGAGGAAGAGAGAAGGTCGAGCTCGCTGCTTTGTACCCAGAGTGCTGTTGGGATTAAAACAGAGAGAGGAATGGAATGTACTTGAACATGCTCATTATCAACACCAAAGCCACAATATACACTGATAATAGCTCTGGGGTGCCATCATTATGTACCTGGAATCTAGGTTTCATTTGAACAAAAGAGAATCAGTTTCAAGCGCAGTGCTCTGCTGGGGATCTATTATATAACTGTTTCATAACTCAAGATGAAGTCACACAGCAAGGCTAGAAGAGTATGGGGAGACGAGTTTTCAAACTCTGGGACTTTTGCTGTTTATCTACCCATGGCCTGTTTACCCACTTGTTACACAATCCAAGTGTAACCTACAATGGAGCCCCCATCTCTGTAGATTCGTAGCTCAATGGATCATTTATTATTTCAGTAGGAAATTCAAGAGCATCTCTTTTGTGCCAGGCCTGCGGATAGATAGATGCACAAGAAAGATTGCTGCCCTCAGGGAGCTCCCAGTCAAGGAGGCAAAGACTTATCATTAATCACATCATTAATATTTACCACTTGTAGCATGATCACAAGTATCCACTACAATTCCAATGTACACGAAAAGGAATGCTGTCTATTTTAAAATCGATCTCACTTGGTTCTTCCTTCTCCTTTTCTGCTCACCCCAGCTCCTACTTGGTGGTGGAATAAAAAAAAAAAAATTACATTTGTCCATTCAAGGTATCTCATTATGTTTGGGTATAAACAGGATCTTTAAGATAAACACAGTCTGTTCTGGATAAATATCAATTCAGGGAAGTCGTCCTAGCCCATTTGGTCTGCTATAACCAAACACCGCAGACTGGGTAGTTTATTAACAACCGAAATTTATTTCTCACAGCTCCGAAAGCTGGGAAATCCAAGATCAGGGCATCAGCACGGTCGCCTTCTGCTGAGAGCCCTCGTCCGGGTTCACCGCGTCCTCCTACGGTAGCAGGGACTGGGGAGCTTGCACGGGCTTCTTTCATAAGGGCGTTGATTCGATTCACGAGGGCAAAGCCCTCAGGACCCGGTCACCTCCCACAGGCCCTACCTCCTAATACTATCATCTTGGGTGCTAGTTTGAACATATGAATTTGAGGGGGGTGGGGGGACATCGACATTCAGACCATAGTAGAAGCTAAGTATAGTCACTTCAGGATTCTGACGGCCACTTGAGACGTCTCTGCAATCAATTCTTTGCTGGTCACTGGGTATCTCATGTAGGATCTCTGAGTGGTCACTGCTTTGGACATCATGGACACAGCTACGGCTGAAGCCGATGCTCTCCAAGTCCCGTCCCAGGTCTTTTCCAGTCCCTAGGGTCTCTCAGCATTTTAGCATTTCCTGTAGGAGTTCGGGAAATACGGGCTCTGTGAATGTGAAGGAGGCTGTGAGTCTGCCCTCAGGTCCTCCTGGGTCCATGCCTTCCTTGTCATTCTGAACTACCCCTAGGGGGCACCACCTTTCTCTAAACATAGAAATTCCCTAAGAGGCTTGAAGTTTTCCTAGGATTCTGGAACCTAAGGAAAAGTCTCTCTTTTCTGGATTTCCCTGAAAATTTCTGATCATTTCCAACTACACGCCCGCACAAATTCAGCACCCATCCTACGGGCATGCTCACATCTGACCCATTATTACCCTCTCTTCTCCTCTCCAGCTCCTCCATCTCACTGGAAGGGTTTTCAGTCTTCCTGTAGGACAAAAACTCCTCCTCTGTTGTGTCCTGACTTCCATGGAATTTGCAATGTGTCGGAATGGTTACAAGACAGACAGACAAACAAAAATATCAGTAAAACACAATATTTAAAAATAAGACCTCTCTAACAGTGCTACGATAGACAGACTTTGTTGAGGCAGGTGCACTACCAATTCTAACGATACCACGTTTCCATCCTTGGTTTCTGCCCCAAAGTGGCATTTGGAGATAACTGGAACTGAAAGCATTTAAAACTGAAACTGAAACTATTACTACACAATTTTTCCCCCAAGATAATTAGGAGTCCCACTGCCTTCTTCAGAAGCCCAATGACTTCAGCAGCATAAGGACTCAGAGTTTTCACATCACAACTTTTAGTATCAAAAAGTTGCAGTGTTTGAGAAAAAAATTCATTCTAGTTAAATTGTAATAATGGTGTCAGGTCACAATTTCCAGTTATTCTTTAATATGACCCTGCCTCTCCCCAGCAAGTCTAATTCTCCTGCTCTTGAATCTGAGCAAGTTGAGACTGCTTCAGCCAATAGCGTACAGTGGAAGGGACACTGTGACTTCCTAAGCAAGGTCATAAGGGGCCATGGGTCTTCTGTCTTGTCTGCTAGGTCACTCGTCTTTCCTGAGTTCCATGTAGGACATCCAACAACTCTGAGGCTATAAGGAAGTCAAGGTACAAGGAGAGGCTAGGACAGGCACGCTGGTCAACAATAGTTCTAGGCTGAGCCATCCTAGCCCAGGCACCTGACATGCGAATGAATGAACATTCCAGCCCCTAGACATCAGGTCAACCCCAGCCTTTGGGTCTTCCCACCTGCTCCCCAAACGACTCTCACTGTCCCTATCCTAATTCTTGACCCACGGAATCAGTGTGCATTAAAAAAGATGGTAGCTTTCAACAACCCAAATTAGAACAATGTGTTATGTAGCTTTAGTAACTAGAACAATGACTTAAGTCATATGTTTGCATATTTTCAAAACTGTGTCAGTCAAGGACTGAGGAGCCAGACTCTCTTTACTGAATCCAATAGTCTAAAGTGAGACTGGACTACTGAATGTTTCATCTATTGAAGAAGGTGGGAAACACCTTGTGTTTCTATGAATTGTCTAAACCAGAGTTTAGTGTATGAACATTATGTAAAATTTTGGACAATTTGGTTTTGGGATAACCCAAGTCCAATTTCTACAATAACTAAAACTACATGATATTTGGTGGGGAAGGGGGACTATAATTAACATTTTTGGTGGGTCCCAAATAAAGATCTGCAGAAAATACTAGAACCAAGTACACATTATGAAGCTTCTAATGAGGAACACAACATTTACAGAGCAAAATTTCACTCCCTTGACTTGGGATAGAGAGGACAGAGTAAACTGCATGATGGCTTGGCTAATGTTTCCATTAAATTGAGAAGATTTACTGTATATTTTGAGAGGATGAGCGTGGAAGAAGAGCCTGGGTGGAGATTGCTCTCTGATGAGAGTCTGGAAACTTTATATTCTGAAATCACGGATTCTAACACCAGGAAGGAGCTTCCCAAATCAAATAGACTCTGCTCCTGCCTTTCTTGCTGTGTTTCATTGAGCGTTTTTATAGACATGAATTAATGAACTCCGACAGACCAAGAATATATAGTCTTGGGATTAGGATGTACTATTCATTCTGTGATATATATGAGCCATATAAGACTCCTGGGGAACAAATTCTGATCATAACAAAATTGGTCCAAAGATCCAGCCTAAGTCAATGGTAAATTAATCCCTGCAACGTGAGAGGCAATGGCCATGACACTGAGGACACAAAGATGCAGATAGTATAAATGAATAATTGTACTAGAAAGTGATTTCCATGCATATCTTTATGATAACATTTATTACATTGTGTTGAAATTGTCTACATATGTGTCTGTCTCCTTAACTAGGGAAAACATTCTGTCTAAATCATCTTTCTATCCATAGCATCAGCATAGATTTTGGCTCAGCGAAGGCACTCAATAAATGCCCCGTAAAAATAATTGAACCGTAAGTAAAGTAATAGAAATAGAGGCATCTACATGGCTTAGAAATTCTGCAAGTCAGAACCCCGAGAATTGTCCTGGGCTCCTCCTCCCTTTCTCTCAGCTCCCACATCTACCTGACTCCTAAACCCTGATGTTCCTCGCTCTCAACCCCTCTGCTTTTCTGTCCTCCCCCACTGCTACTGCCTTAAGTGACACACTGATCGTCTTTTCCCTGTGCTGCTAGAATAGCCTCCTAGCTGTCTCTCCCCAGTCTTGCTTGCCTCCAGGTCATTCACCACACTATCATAGAGTGGTGCTTCTAAAAGGCAAATCTGCTTACATCATTTCACTGCTTAAAAACCATCACGATCTTTCCTTTGTCTACAGGATCCATCCCAAACCACTTTGAAAAAGATCCAAAACCCCGATCTGATCTACAGCCACTTCTTCAGATTTATTCCCCATGTACATCCAAATTCCTCCTTATGCTTGGTCAAAATGATCCTCTTTGAGCTCCACCAATTTGTAAATATGCATGTCTTTGCAAGTCCTGTCCTCTTGACTGTGAATCCACTTCCTTCCTCTTTCTCCCAGCCCTGTCTTTAATATATCTGGCAAAGTTCTGCATACCATTCAGGGCTCACTCAAACAGAGCTTCTTTGTGCCACCATTGTACTTTTATTCTATTGTATAAACAAGGCTTTAAGTTTAAGATGGTGACCTCTGGTCTGGGTTCATATTCTACCTCTAAGATTTTCCAGCAGGGCGATCTTGGCCAAGTACTGAATGTCTTAATGCCTTAGATTTTTTCATCTGTCAAATAAATCTTCTGGGAACTGGGGGTGCTGACTCTATGGCAGCCCCAATGCCTGTCTTGCATTCTGCTAGGGTTTGGCCAGTAGGAGGCTCTGTCAGATGTTTGGAGGCTTGGAGCGGAGTGAAGAGAAAATAGGTTCAAGACCCATAATTCCAAACTGTGTTTGGAAACTGCTTTCTCCACACCTACAGGCAGTTCTCAGACACCAACTGCTTGGCCTGTCACTCAACTCAGTTCTGACAGTGTCTACCTGGATATAGCGTCAGATCCCACAGGTTAAGGGCCCAGTCTCACCAGAGTGTTCCCCGCTCCACTTCAGATGCCAGTTGCAAGCCCAGGTTGTCACCTGTGTTTCTGACAGTCTGGCAATAGACTGGAGGTTCCATTGACCTCCTCCTTGGGTTTAGGTAGTGTGCTAGAATGTATCACAGAGCTTTATTTACTAGGTTACTGGTTTATTATAAAAGGATATGATTTTAGGGACAGCCATATGGAAGAGATGCATAGGGCAAAGTATAAGGAGAGGGCACGGGCTTGCACGCCCTCCAAGAGAGCAGCACTCCCCCCACATCTCCATGCGTTCACCAGCACGGAAGCTCTCTGAACCTCGTCCTTTTTAGTTTTTGTGGAGGTTTCATTACATAAACATGATTGAGTAAATCAGTGATCACAACATTCAAACCCACTAACCACATGGTGGGCCCCCGGGGCAGCCAGGCCCCATCCTTGAGTGGGATCCAATAGCCACCTCATTTACATACCAAAAGGCACCTTTTGTTCTCCTCACTTAGGAAATTCCAAGGGTTTCAGGAGCTTTGTGCCAGAACCAGGGATGAAGACCAAATATATATTTCTTATTATAAAACACAATATAGACAGGTCAGGTATTTATTTTCCTGCTTTTCTCCCTGTCGGATCCACTTACCCCAAGACCACAGCTGCTGTAGAAAGACCTTCTCCCACAGCCACATCGTTGCTTCTCGTTTCCGTGACCTGCCTCTGCCTTTCTCGGTCTCCCTCTCTTGGTCCATTCTCTATCCCTCGTTGGTTTCCCATAGCCCTGCTCCCACCTTCGGAAATAGACCCTTTGTCAGGCTCCTCAATTTTCAATTTGAGTGGGCCACTCGTTTCTTATCAGACCCCGACTGAAACACCGCCTCCTCCACCCCCACAGTGGGTTGTGACTCTTTAAAGGCTAAGCTTTAAAGATTTTAAGGCTAGGCTGTCATTCAGCTGTGTATTCTAGCACAGTGCCTCATACAACATAGTTGAAGTTAAATTTACATCTCTGAATTAATTAGTGAGCAAGCACGAATGATTAACACTTTGGAGGAGGAGAGGGTAGACAGGAAGGGCTTCAAAGAGCAGGTGATTGTTGAGCTAGGGTTGAAGAACATTAGGCAGGTTTGAAGAATGTTATGCAGGAACATTTCTTGCAAAGAAAATAGCTTGTGTAAAAGTACAAGGCGTGACAGTGTTTGGGGAACTACAAGTACTAATTATTACTGGAGCACAAAGCATATTGGGCTCCCATATAAGTTTTCTTTGGTACAAATGATTCTGCTGCTATTACAAAGTTTAAAATCACTGTCTTAGCCCAGCTTCTCACTTTATAGATAAAAAATAATATCTAGTAAAGGAAGAAAGAAGTATCCAAATTCACTGTAAGCCCTTTGGAACAGTGCTCATTTGTGATGAGGAAGTTCAGGTCTCTTGACTCCATCTGCTACCTTGAGTATACTGAGCCCTGGAAAACCATAGAATTTGAGCCCCATGGAGCAAAAACAGACACACTACAGACCTCGAGGCAAACAAATTAATGGGGCCAAGCTCACTGCTTTGTCAGAGGCAGCGCTTGCCAAATGGAGTTGGCTGTGTAGGAAAGGCTCTGGGGCAGAGCCCTTGGGAGGCTAAGGACATTGCATTGCAACAATTCCATTCTGCATGGTTCCCTTCACTAGAGATCTGGCCTTGGAGACCAGGCTTCTGGGGGCGACTCAGATGGCAGGCATGGGAGATCCTGTCACTGGGTCCGGTCCTAAAGGTCCATGTCCTTGCTGAAGTGGAGTTCACTGTCCAAATGGCAGGAGACAGCTCCCTGTAGGAAACCAAACAGAACATTTATTCTTTGTAACTACTTTACTCCATGTGCCTGCTGGTAGTGACTTAGAGAAAAAGGAAGCAAACTGGATGTCAGTAGTGATGTGGTGGTAGCGACCATATCTGCTTCCCTTGTCCTTGCCTAAGTAGGAATGTGTGAGTATAGCAGGTGCTCAGCTGAAAGGCTTAAATAAATGAATGAATGAATGAATGAATGAATAAATATCTGTACCTTGTCTGCGAGCTATTTAGATAACTGGCTGTTACGAACTAAATGTTTGTGTCCCCTCTAAATTCATGTGTTAAAGCTCTACTCCCCCCTCCCCCATGTAATAGTATTTGAAGATGGGACCTTTGGGAGACAATTAGACTTAAATGAAGTCACAAGGGTGGACCCTCAAGATGTGATTAGAGTCCTTTTAAGAAGAGATACCAGACAGCTTGCTCTCTCTCTCTCTCTTTCTTATCACGTGCACACACAAAAAAGGTCATGTGAGCACATGGCACAAAGGTGTCCTCTCTGCAAGCCAGGATTGTCCTCACTGGAACCTGACCATGCCGGTGCCCTGATCTCAGACGTCCAGTCTCCAGATCTGTGAGGAAGTAAATTTCTGCTGCTTACGCCGCCCAGCCTGCGATACTTTGTTATGGCAGTCTGAGGTGACTAATAATACACTGGCTATCGTTGCATGGTGTTTGATGCTATTGTTCAATAAGATGACTTGAAGAAGGATCGCAGAATCATTTTAAAACTGGATTCAGTGAGAACGTTTGCTATGTTAAGATGTCCAAATATTGACTCTAACATTCCATAGGCATTACCATCCAAAGACTCATGCCATAATTAAAAATTTTAGTAGTAGTAAAATAAGCCCACAACCCCTTATCCAAAACCCTTGGAACTAGACTTGTTTCAGAATTCAGAATTTTGAATTTTAGAAAGATTAGGTACATATACCATACTTTTCCTAATATCCTCAGTGGGTTCTGAGCAACATACCGTAACCAAATATACTATCTCTGAAGCAAAACATATACATATTCATACTAAGTGGAATAAATACTTCAACTGCATCAACTCAATTCACGTCACATTTTGATACCAAATAATTTCCCTAAAAACTTACAAAAGCTTTTTATTTTCAGAGCCTTTTGGATTTAAAATTAAGGGTAAAGAACTTGTGGCCTTATAGAAATAATAGCTATATTTATTCACAGTTTAATGTATGTTAGGGCTGTATTAAACACTTTACACATATTAGCTTATTTAAAGGAGAGAGGCAACGATTAACAGACCCAGTGTACCCATGTTGAAAACCACTCCTATGCTTCGTAACATGCCTTCAGGCACATAGCTGGTCACCTTTGAGCCACTTTTCCGCAATGCCTTCTGCTGAGTGGACAGAGAGGCAGAGAAGGTTGGTTTGCCACAAGACAGAGAAGATTGAAGAAAATGCAGAGACAAGAGATGGAGAATGAGAAGATGCTTTTTAAATTTTCACCTTCTGCTTTTTACTACATAAGAACATTTTTCCAATAAGTAGCTGAATGTTCCATATGACTAAAGGCTTCATGGTGCAGCATTATGAGCTTAGAAAGAGTGCCCTTAAGGCAGAATCACCGTACGGAGAAGAATGACAGGGACATGAGAAGTTTCTTTACACACTGAACTAAAACAATCAACTAAGGTGAATGCATTGTGGTTCTCGGGGTTTGCATGTGTCGGATAGGGATGGAGGGCTGAATAGTGGATGTGGGACTCTGTTAGTGGGAACACTACCCTCTGAGTTGGCCATTACCTCAATGCCATTTCCATAATGAATGGTGACAATATTGCCAATTGCTCCCGGGGTGACCATACATCTTCTGTGGATGCTGTAGGTCTTACCTCCTCTTTTACAGTGTAGATGCTCCTTTTATTTAGCTGGGCTATCTTACACAGTATACTACCTAGTTCACAACTTGAGAACATAACATTTAGCAGGCAAGCCAAAAACACATTCATTACTGTAGTTGTCTTATAGCCAGAAGAGGCAAATCGCAATGCTAATTGTGATACTCTGACAAAGGTAAGCTCTGGTTTGGTTTGTCATTGAAGATGGCTAAGAGATTCAAGGCTATTCTTTAGGATGGGGATTTTAGCCAAATTGCATACCTGTGCTCAGCAGACAAAGTTTTACTAAAGACTTTGGTTCAATTCTATGGCTATTACCTTATTAGTAAAGTTTGAAAAGGGAGTGTACCTGTGGTACAACATGGTATATGAAAAAAAGTATGTTTTGTTAAAAGGACCCCCTGGACTCAGGGTTCAGTCTAGACTCAGTTACAGATCAACTGTGTGACCTCAAGCAAGTTACTTAAATTCTCTGGGACTCTGTTTTCTCACCTGGGAAATGAACAGATTAGATAGATGATTCTAAAGGTCCCCCCATACCCCATCAATTTCTAAACTTGGAAATTCTAGATCCTTAGAGCTCTTTAAGTATAAAGAATTAGTAAGATTAGTAGAAAAACCACAAAACAGACTAAATTAATTGTTAAACTCTGGGCATAAGGCAAACCAGTAAATTTTCCTGAGGATCAGTTTTCTCAAATAGAAACTCTCAGGATAATAATCTCAAGATCACAGAACTGTTGTTTAAAGCTAACTATATAAAAAAGTGTTAAAGTGCTGAAAATTTTAAGGTTTTGCTGTTGACTTATTTTAAATAATGCCTAACCCTTATGACTGCCATCTAGTGGCCACTAGAGTAATTACATAACTCAGATTCCTTGGGTTCCTGAAATCTGTAACAAACACATAGCATCAATGGGACTCAAACCAGCAAACGCCAGTTATAACCGAAATTATTTTCTTTAAATATTCAAAGAGAAGTATCTTATTAGAAGCATTAGGTGTTTGTTGGCATTTTGGCTAGTCACCCTTCTTTAAGTGATGATGCGAGCTGTCTTTGGTAGAAATTCCTTTTCCCCCTGATGAATCTACTCTGGGAAAGTGATCAAAGCAGGAACTGGGATCTTGAACAGGGTGATTACAGCAAAATGTCTGGACGTGGCTGCCAAACACTCCTGCTGCTTGGACCACGAGGTTACTTATTACCTCTCTTTGGTTGTGCCTCACTTTCTAGTTTTTCCATCAGGTTTTAAAGGGCTCCACAGATTTTTAATAAAAATCTCCCTTTTATGTATGTGAACTAGATTTATTTTGTTCTTTGCAACCTAAGTGCCTTAACTTATATATTAAGAGCCAGCATGCACAAGGCAGCCATGGTAATAGCTGCAGCACAAAACAATGGCCGTGAGACCTGACACTTATTGCTCTGACTACGTGGGCCATGGGAAGGCTAAGTTTTTACCATGAAGAAAATGACACTTTAATTCTGCGGCTTTTCCCTCTTCTCCTTAGGAACAGAGATCATGGCCATGAAGATCTTTAGGAGAAGACAGAATAAATGTATTCACTTATCGAACAAATATTGGTTGAGCTATAATAAATGTCTAAATAAATAAATGAAGACCTCAAGACTGGACACCTCCTTTACCTGCACAGCAATCCCCCCGCTGCCATCCTCACTGCCGGCTCTGAGCAGCACCCAGTGCCCGGGGAAGGCTGCCTGCATGCCAATCTGCAGGAAAGGCTCTGGTTATGAGAGCATAAAATCAGTGGCACAGACTTTCTCTGTGTAAAGCCAATTGGTTCCAACAGGAACTGGAACCCGACGCCAGGCTCATTAGCCTGCGAGTAACGGAGCCAACTGGGCATTCCAGCATTCGCGCTCCACTGAGTGAAGCGATTCTCTCGTGGTCTGAAAAACCTGACCGTGCCTTCCTCAGGGTCCCCGATTCCTTCCAGGGGAAGAGCTGTGAGAGGCTGCAATCATTCAAGATCCACGGCCATCCAAGGAGCAGGAAGTAAAATTATCACCCTTTATTTGGAGCCAGCCAAGAATGGATGACAAACCCCAGAGGGCTTGCTTTATGTTGACAGTCTCCACAACCTGAAACCCATTAGCTTGGCCACCATTTTGTTCTTGGTAGTAGCCTTTGCATGTCACTGATGACCTTGGGGGCCCGGATACTTAGTAACCCTCCCATGTGTCTAACTGGCCATGAAGCCTGATAAGAGGAGGTATGTTTTTCTCTTTCTAGTTATTAGGACAGTAACTGCCAAAAAAAAAATGGCAATGAAGCCTTTGCTCGTGACTTAATAAATGTTTTCTTTTCTCCCAAAGCTTCATACACTTCAAACAATGTCATCTGCTCTTTTGGGGCACATTCTATAAACCTCAGCTTCAATCTGATGGACCCTTTTCTAACTGTGTGATGTGAAACAAGTGACTTCAATTCTCTGAGGTCAGACTTGTTATCATTAAGTGGAAATACTATTAGCCCTACCTGTAAGATCACTGGGGGTATTTAAACACGATGATATATATGTATCATAAAACCTAACCTAGTAAATGCTCGACAAATTTAAATATCACTATTACTAAATGAACTAATAAATATACATATGCCTAATATGGCTTAGGTGATTACAAATGTTAAGGTAACACTTGTAAACTATGAAGCATGATTTAAAATGTAAGGCCTGAATATTATTATCATTTGCCTTAGTAATGAAGCTTTCAGTGCAGTCATGGTCCAGTAAGAGATGAGTCAGAAGGAAAAGTAGGACACATAGCAGATGGCTTTTCCAAGCATATGACCTACTCAGTCTTGAAAATCAGCCCAGGCACTGGCCAGCTAAACTCCTTGGGTATTTTTCATTTGAGTTGCTATCAAGTATTTTCTTCTTTTTCTGTCCTTGCTAAAATGTATGACCTTTCTCTCTTAAAGCACGGAACACTCCAAAGACAGTGTTAGAAAGGGAAGGTTCAACTCTAGCCTTTGACCCTCTCTTCTCCTAGAGTCATTCTCATTCCTGCTGCCTGTATTTCAGTCGGGTCCACAGGAATGGATTAGAGCTCAAAACCACGTGTGGCCATTGTCCTCTTTCTTTAGTTTTTCTTCGGACATCTCAAAGTGGCTGAGCTGTTAAAGAACTTGGCCACAAACTGACAGTTCTCGAACCCATTGATAATGAATCTGTGTATTAAACTGACAGAAGATCTTCTACTCTTTCCTGAATTTTTTCATTTGTTGTTTTGGGTCTCTCTTGTTGGACACTGTATATGTTAGATAATGAGCAGAGCTTCTAACTGACAGGTCTAGGGTGCAGCAAAATAGGTCAGAATTGATGAAGAGGCGTTGCTAAGATGGGCTAAGTAATTAGGTGGTGTTAGATCATGCTTTTGGTCCTCTTTGAATGTGTCTGATTTAATAAACTCTTGAAATTCTTTTCACAGGTATAAATTCTTTATGGCATACTAGAACTCTACTTCAGCAGTTCCCAAAGTATGGTTTGTGGATCTGTGGGGAGCCCTGAGAATCTGGGGTTCTCTGAGGCCAAAACAACTGTCATAATAATGCCCAGAGATTACGGGACCTTCTTTACCGTGTTGACATTTGCACTAATGGTAAAAAAAAAGCCATAGTGGCCAAAACTGTGTGAATCAAGACAGCGGTATCTAACTACTTTTTGTTTCCCATTGTGTTCTTAAATACCTCATGTCGACAGTATAAGAAGAAGATATCAGTTTCACTTAAAGAAGCAGTAAAAAGCATTAGATTTATTAAATCTAGTCTTTTGAGTACATGGAACACCATTTTTTACTTAAACAAAAATGACTGGCAAAATGGTTATTGAGAATTGGACATTTGGCAGATAATTTCTTAAAAAACTGGACAAGCCAACCTATCACTTGAAGGAAAACAACTCACAGCACTTGTTGCCAGTGGTAAAATCTGAACTTTCAAATGAAGATTAGAACTTTTGAAAACTCGGATCCACCACTATGGGTATGACAACTTCCTAATACTTGAAGACTTTTCTGATGAGGTAGATAGTAATATTGACAAATATGAGTTTTTGATATTTTATCATAAAATCTGTGAACACTTGGAAAATTTGCATAACTCAGTGAAGCAATACTTTCCAAATGACCAAAGCATGACGCTAAAAGTAGTTTATAAGTCCACGTTGCAGCCAACCTTTCAGACACTACCTTTCAATGAGTTTTGATGTAGTTTCGAAGAATATTTAAATTACCTATAAAAGCTATTAAATACACCTTCCTTTTCTAACTACACATCTGTGTGAGGATTTTCTTCATATATTTCAACAAAAACAACATCACAACAGATTGATACACAAACAGATATGAGAACCCAGCTGCCTTCTGTTAAGCCCAAGACATGAAAAGCATTTGCAAAAATATAGAACAATGCCAGATTTGTCACTACATACAGCTATTTTTTAAATAAAATGTTATTTATGCTAATATGTAACATTTTTATAATATATTTTTAATATATCACAGCTTCGCTTTCTTTTATGGTAGATTTTGATAGATATAACTAACAAACAAAAGCTTTCTTTGGTTCTCAATCATTTTTAACAGGGTAGAGAGGTCTTGAGACCAAAAAGCTTGAGAACTACTGCTTCTCTTGTCTGGAAAGTCTAAAACATTAAACAGCCATGAAATCATTATGCTCTTCTTTTAATACTCACTGAGTACTAGCCTAACAGGAGAAAGATGCAAAAAATTAGAAAGCAATATGACCATTCTATAACTAAGAGATGTGTTCTAGGACAGTGGCAGCCTTAAAAATGTGTCTTCTATTGGCTTTTCCCTCTCCTTCATTCTCATTTCCTAGGATTATCTCCCAAAAAACTGCCTGCACTCAAGTGCTAGTCCCAGGCTCAGAGACAACCTAAAACTATAGGTCTACTACGTGCAGGCACTGTGTAAGTCGCTGAGAATGTAATGCTGTACAAAGCCAGGTTGTACCAAGCAGTTGAATATCTTTTATGTTTGTGATGTGAAACTACTGAGTCATTTTGGCAGGACAATAATGAGATATTTTCATTTTGCAATGTATCATCCATTCCAATGAATGCATATACTTTTTGTATATGTAAAAATAATACTCACGTACCCTCTACCCACAGAAGGAAGTAGAACATTAGCAGTGCCTTAGAAGACCCCTGTGTGCCCCTCTCTAGCATGATCAGATTTTAATTTTGAAAAGGTCACCGTGGCAGCAGCATAATTAATGGAGTAAAGGAGGATCACTGGGGACAATAAACACTCACTCATATTTCAAGTCTTGGCCATGTCATCACTTTTCTATGAAGTCGTTCCTGATTCTCAGATAGAATTGCCTCCTTGCTGACCTTGATGGACTCTATAATTTTATTGTGGCAATTAAAATTCTCTACAGCACTTACTTGTCTCTGCTTTTTTATAAAACAATTTTATTAAATTATAATTCACATGCCATATAATTCACCCATTTGAAGTGTACGATTTAAGCGTTTTTTAGTGTATTCATATATATGTGTAATCATCACCACGATCAATTTTAGAATATATTCATCTCCTTAAAAAGAAGCCCCAGGCCCTTTAACTATCACCCCCTCACATCTCCCCAACCCGCTCCGCAACCGGTCTCAAGCAGCCACTAATCTACTTTCTGTCTCTATTGATTCCCCATTTTGAACTTTTAGATAAATCGAATCATATAATACGTGGGCTTTTGTGACTGGCTTCTTTTGCTTAGTATAATGTTTTCAAAGTTCACCCAAGTTGTAACCTGTATCCGTACTTCCTTTCTTTTAATGGCTGAATAATATCCTATTGTATGGATATACTACATTTGTTTATCCATTCACCTATTGATGGACATTGTTTCTGCCTTCTGGCTATTATGAATCCTTGTCATAAACATTCATGTACAAGTTTTTGTGTATATACTTAGGAGTGGAATTGCTGGGTCACATGGTAACTCTTTTTCAATCGTTTGAGGAACTTCCAGACTGTTTTCCAGAATGGCTGCCCCACTTTACATTCCCACCAGCGATGTATGATGGTTCCAATTTCTCTACATCTGTGCTGACACCTGTGCCTGGGACGTGGTGAGCACTTCATTTGCTTAGTGATCAAGTGAGCCAGCAGATAGAAGTCGAAGAGGTGAATGAAAGCAATTATTATGGAATTAGAGAAGGATATTGGGGGCGGGGGAAGCAATTGGCCTTCATGACTGGCAACGGGAAGGATAAAGGTGAGCATGGATTGATTACGCTGCATTCTCTTCAGTGATATGACTGAAGGAGACCCCCTCTGATCCTCACCAACACTGACTCCATGGTCCTACGTGCCCATAGGTAGCTCTCTAATCCGGGGGGACCTAGGGTAAGACACTCAACTCTGTGCCTCAGTTCCCTCATTTACAATATTAATTGTAATATATTCTTACAATTGTGGAACAGATTATTTCGCATACGTTGCTCTATTTTGGTTTTGGTACTTCATCTGGTCATGAGACAGTGGTATATTTATCTTCATTTTAGAAAGAAGGAAACCGACACTCAAAGGCCTCATTCCTAAATAGTGGTAGAGCTAAGACTCTTCCTGAAATTTCTTGGCCTCGAGTAATCGATGTTTTCTCCCCAACACCAGGATGCCTGTGGGTGACCTCAAAAGATGACATTTCCTAACTCTACGTGTGAACTCAGGGCCTTGAAGTCAGAATTGGCTATAAATAAAGTATTGCTAAAAAGCCAAGGAAAGACTTTAAATCAAATGCTGCCCTTAAATTAAGCAGTATCTTTTCACGTCTATAATTTTGACCTCTCTGAAGGAGAAGCCTTCAATCCACAATCATAAATTCAAGGAGGAAGTCTCTGTGCTGGCTAAGGATGCAGGCTCTGTGGGCAGGGTGACACAAGATGTATCTGGAGGATTTTCTCAATTGTAGAGGTGGTGTTTCTGAGAGGTGTGCACATTTTGAAGGACTTCCAAAAGGGGTCATCAAGAAAGC
Organism: Pteropus vampyrus; assembly: GCF_000151845.1. NCBI lineage: Eukaryota > Metazoa > Chordata > Mammalia > Chiroptera > Pteropodidae > Pteropus > Pteropus vampyrus. The sequence continues at coordinate 1,387,457 of NW_011888880.1, read as the reverse complement.
AAAGTATGTGTAAATAATTTTACACGAGGACTAGATGAAGGAACTAATGGTTGTTACTCCAGGGGGAAAAAAGAGGAACATAATTGTCATAAAATGATAGAAAAGATATCATGTAAAAAAGAATGTTTTGTAATGTTCTGAACAGGACTAAAGCAAACAAACAAGAAATCACAGAAAGGTAAGATTTGGGGTAATGAGAAGAAAATATTTTAGAATAAATAGAATATCCCAAAATAGAATGGTTGGCCTGGTGATGTACTGAGCTCCTCATCCATTAAGTATTTAAGTACTCAGTATCTCCCTGTCCCTCTTAGGGATGCTATGTTGAGGGTGCTGTCTTCGTGGGAATGGAGTTCCGTCATTCAGCGATTCCTTCCAGGTCTCAGGTCCTCTTACTCTAAGTACAATATATAATTTTGATATGGTGAAAACTGGGCTTATATTCTCAGTACAGGATTTCTCTCACAAGCGAGTTCTTTCCCCTGCCTTTCATTTATCTGTTCATTTTGTATTATTCTAGCCACCCAGGGTTAAAAAGTCAACTAACTCTTCCCTCATCTTCACTTTTTCTTCTTTCCCCACGTCCAAGAGGTTGCTAAATTCTACCCCCCAGTCTACCTCTTTAATACCAGATTTGTCTCCTTTTTTTCCACTCCAGTTCAGTCCTGTAAGGATAGCCTCTTTACTGGTTCACTCTCTTCCCTTTGTTCTCCTTCCTATTTACCAGATGGATATATGTGACCACTGTTAACTCTCCTAAAACACTTCTCTCGTAAACTCACTTTTTTATTCACAATTTTCATCAGCTCTACTGACTTCCAAATTAAGTCTTTCTTTTAGGGTGCAATATCCCATTGGTACCCAATACTCATTCATGCTTCAGGTAATCAGGTTATTTACGAGTCCATCATATTTGTAGTTTCATTATGGCATGATCTTACCTCTCATTTCTTCCCACTAAAATCTTGTCTCTTCTTTAATGCCTAGGTTACTGGCCATGCTTTGAAATGTCCTCACTGCTTTCCTGACTTCTCAACTTGCTGAGGTGGTTTTTTTTTTTTTTTTTGCCTCTGAAATTCTAGAAATCTTATTTATATTTCTACCACTCATCCTTCTGTTGCCATTCTTGCTTTCTCTCATTGGTACTTCCTTGAGAACAAGGACTATGATTTCATCATCCTGAGTATAATGGCCCATGTGCAATAATTGTTTGATATATAGTTAAGGAATAAATCACCTATAAGTAAAGGAACAAATGTGCCGATGATTTTAACTATGACTGACTTATAAAAACAACATAAGAGGGAGATATAGTGTGACGTAGGTTCCTTATGCTCCTGGCTGGCTCCAATCATTACTCATTTACCTGTTTGGAAAAACCATTGCTCATGAGATGAATGGGACAGGAAAGTGTCAATGACTCAGAACAAACACGCAAGGAAACAGTTCCAAGCATGTGTTTTACTGAAAACTTGTCAGGAGTATCATCCTCTCATATTAGAGGAAGCTCATCCAACCCTCACAGGGTTCCCTATTGGACCATGTTATTACATGTCCTAAGCAACTTTCTTAATAACAACGGTAGCAATCTAGTGATTTAAAACTCAGTTGATCAAGAACCTTGTGTCCCATATAATATGCTAGAGGTTAGACGGCATCATAAACTATAGACTTTCTGTGGAAGGTGAACCCTCTGATGAAGCTGCGGGATCTCCCAGAGCCATTTCAGATTATTGCATGTCTCACAGCAGAAACCCAAGGTATGCTTGAATAACAACCTTTTGTGTTTTAGCATTTGGTGCTAACCAGACAGACTGTGCTAATTTGGGATTAACACTCATACAAAGTAGCAAGATATGGTGAGAGGAACTTCTTCAGATAACTCTTTATGTAAATATAGACTTGTGTTTTCACTCTAAGACCTAAGGGGGAAATGTCTCTAAAGAATAAAGTCACGGGGTTTTATATTTGGAACTTTAACCATTCTAGGTCCTGATAATGGTGATGAAATATTTTGTGTTCCAGATAAGGCTTATGTTTCCATCCCACTCCAGACCTCAATTTAAAAATAAAGTAACACTTCATTTTCTTTCTTATCCTCAAAGAAGTGAGAATTTTAACAATTTGTCATTATTTTTATGTTTTATCTTTAGTATAAGAAAGACGGTTCCAAAAGTGTTGCTACTTGTTTTTTAAATAGCTATTTAATCTCAATGTGAACAATTTGACCTTTAAATACATGTCTTTTTTTCTATTTCTTACCTGGGATAAATTTCAAATTATAGCATACATACTATCAATATCCAGTTTCCTTCTTCGTGATATCATTAATTAGCGATATTAAAGAAAAGATTGTGTCAAACTCTTCTGAGTACATTTTCTCAGCCATCACTAGATGGCAGCAGCAGCTTAGCTGGTGAATGAAAAATCTTTTTGTTAAAACCTGCACTGCCAGACCCTGGCAAGGGTTGTCGTTATCAAGCCTTTGATGCTTTTATTTTTAAAAACTGCCAATAGTTAGAAAGAAAACTTTGCTATCTGAATTTGTTGCAATTATAGGCATATATTTTAAAGCAAAGTATTGCCCAGTTTTAGTGCTTATTATATGTAGGTCATTGCTATTGCTTTGGGGTAATTCAAAAAATGTGTGACTGACTCTTCAGCTATAATCATTGAAAAAGTAGTATCTACAAGTCGGAAAAAGAATTCAAGCCGGATAGGGTACCTCATGTACTAAGTTTGTCAGGTACTCGGTCTTTCCCTTCTTAATCCTAGAGACTATTGAATTTCGCCCCCTCTGCCGTCCTCTGATTGGCTGTGGGAGAGGAAGTGAAGGTGGCAGGCTGTGTCGGCAGGCACATTTAGATGATGGCACAATGGGCGTTTACCGTGACTCTTCTATTTCCACCTGTTCTTTGCTCATTGTGAACAAAGGGGATCTGATTCATCTAAGAGCCGTAGGCTAGAATTAATTAGTTCTTGAAATTTATATAAGGCCAACCCTTTACATATTCATAAATGACTTCCCATTTCCCCCAAGAGTTCCTGTAACTGTCATCAGAGATCTCTCTTTTATCTTAGGGAGCTGCGTCCACAGGTAAGGTCAACCGCCCATGCACCACTGGGACCCAGAGAATGTACTTCGATTTTATTTCCCACCTGTCTTCTTCTCTAGCACTTTGGTTCAGTTAGCCTGATATCCTCAAGACACGTGCTCAGTCTTTCCTTTC
>NW_011888880.1:1381458-1384177 GCF_000151845.1 Pteropus vampyrus | reverse complement strand
GTGAACAAAGGGGATCTGATTCATCTAAGAGCCGTAGGCTAGAATTAATTAGTTCTTGAAATTTATATAAGGCCAACCCTTTACATATTCATAAATGACTTCCCATTTTCCCCAAGAGTTCCTGTAACTGTCATCAGAGATCTCTCTTTTATCTTAGGGAGCTGCGTCCACAGGTAAGGTCAACCGCCCATGCACCACTGGGACCCAGAGAATGTACTTCGATTTTATTTCCCACCTGTCTTCTTCTCTAGCACTTTGGTTCAGTTAGCCTGATATCCTCAAGACACGTGCTCAGTCTTTCCTTTCTGCCTTTTGCCTCTGCTCAAGCTCTTCATTTTACCTGGATACCTCATCCCTTCTCTATACCATCGTTTCTTCAAGATCCACCTCCTCCATGAAACCTGTCCTGCACCCCAATCTAATATTTTTCCTTTGTCTGAATTCCCATAGGACTTAGATTCTGTATTAGAATACAAAATCAGGCACGCTGGTCACAAATTCAACACGTATTTTACAAGTACCTACTATCTCCAGGTATTGCTGAATAATGAGGACTGAGCGGTGAACAAGAGGGACATCCTCCATCCCCACAGGGTTTAGGGTCTAATGGGAAAACAGACCATGAGAAGGTAATTTACATGAAACCGAATCAAAAGCGCAGAAATCGACTCTTATAAATAGAGCAAAGGCAAATGCAATGGAGCAAAGATAGCGTCTTCGACAAATGGAACTGGAAAAACTGAATGAATATCCACAGGCAAAATAATAATAATAGCAATAACAATATTATTAATAATAATAATAAATACGGAAACAGACCTTACCCCTTCACAAAATTAAGCTCAAAATGGATCATTGATTTAAATGTGAAATGCAAAACTATAAAATTCTTAGAAGGGAACATAAGAGAAAACCTAGATGACCTCGAGTATGGGAATGCCTTTTAAAAAACAACACCAAAAGCATAATTCATGAAAGAAATTAAGTTTGACTTCATTAAAATGAAAAATTTCTCTGTGAAAGATAATATCAAGAGAATGAGAAGATGAGCCACACACTGGGAGAACATATTTACAAAAAGACATCTGATAAAAGCACTGTTATTCAAAATATAGAAAGAACTCTTAAAACTCAACAATAAAAAATAAACAACTCAGTTTAAAAACGGGCCAAAGACATTAACAGACATCTTACCAAAGAAGGTATACAGATGGAAAATAAGCATATGTAAAGATCCTCCACATCATAGATCATCAGGGAAATGCAAATTAAAAAACAATGAGATACCACTGGCCACCTATTAGAATGACCAAAATCCAGACTACTGACAACACCAAATGCTGGCGAAGATGCGGAGCAATAGGAACTCTCATTCATTGTTGGTGGGAATGCGAAATGGTACAGCTTTGAATGATAGCTTGACGGTTTCTTACGAAACTAAACACACTCTTCCTGTGGGGTCCAGCAACTATGTATCTTGGTGTTTACCCAAAGAAGTTGAAAATTTATGTCCACATAAAAACCTGCACACAGATGCTTTACTCATAATTGCCCAAACTTGGTAGCCACGAAGATGTTCTTTAGTAGGTGAGTAGATAAACAAACTGTGCTACATCCAGGCAATGGATTATTTAACACTAAAAAGAAATGAGCTTTTGAGCCATGAAGAGACATAGAAGAAAACTTAAATGCGTGTTACCAAGTAAAAGAAACCAGATTGAAAAGGCTGCACACTGTGCGATTCCAATCATGTGACATTCTGGAAAAGGCAGAACTATGGGAAAAATAAAAAGATCGGCAGTTGCCAGAGGGGCGGGATGAATAGGCAGAACACAGAGGGGTTTTAGGGCTGTGAAAATACTCTGTATGATATTATAATGATGGATAGATGTCATTATACTTTTGTCCCAACCCATAGAATGTACAACACCAAGAGTGAACCCTAAGGTACACTGTAGACTTTGAGTGTTTATGATGTGTCAATGTAGGTTTATCCCTGGTAAAAAGTGTTTTATTCTGGTGAATACATTGATAATGGGAGAGGCTATTCCTGTGTGGGGGTGGGGGATTCATGAGAAATCTCTGTACCTTCCTCCTAATTTTCTTATAAACCTAAAACTATGCTAAAAAGTCTTTAAAGTAACTTACACAAAGGGTAGGTTGGGGGAAGTCGAGGCTGCTGTGGCTAATCTAGCCTAGAGATTGTAAAAGCCCTCTCTGTGGAAAGTATACTAAGCAGACACTTAGGAAGAATAGACAGTGGTCAGATGACTGGGAATAGTAAAAAAAGGGAGCTCAAGGGAGAGGCAGCAGCGTGTGGAATGATCCAGGGAAGGGCACCCCAGGGCATATCAAGTAATTAAAAAACGTTCCATGTGGGCACAGCATGGGTTTTTCAGGAGAGTGGAAGGGCGCAAAAAGAATGGACAGGTTTGGGATTTATCCAAAGGACAGAACGAAGCTTTGGGACTGACATGGTCGCTCCTCTGATGGAAGCCATAGTCTTAAAGCTCACAGAATGAACTCAGGAAAATCGTGATGAGAAGACCAAGCTGGCAGGATGTTACAGTCGTCCGCGTGGAGGGTGACGGTGGTTGGTGCCATGTTTGGGCAATGGAGATGCCACGAAGTGGAGGAATCACAGAGACCGTGAATAAAGTGAATGAATAGGACACGGCAGCTTTTAAATATGATGGTCAGGGAAGGGAGGGCTCAAAGG
>NW_011888880.1:1357552-1381408 GCF_000151845.1 Pteropus vampyrus | reverse complement strand
GGGTCCAGCAACTATGTATCTTGGTGTTTACCCAAAGAAGTTGAAAATTTATGTCCACATAAAAACCTGCACACAGATGCTTTACTCATAATTGCCCAAACTTGGTAGCCACGAAGATGTTCTTTAGTAGGTGAGTAGATAAACAAACTGTGCTACATCCAGGCAATGGATTATTTAACACTAAAAAGAAATGAGCTTTTGAGCCATGAAGAGACATAGAAGAAAACTTAAATGCGTGTTACCAAGTAAAAGAAACCAGATTGAAAAGGCTGCACACTGTGCGATTCCAATCATGTGACATTCTGGAAAAGGCAGAACTATGGGAAAAATAAAAAGATCGGCAGTTGCCAGAGGGGCGGGATGAATAGGCAGAACACAGAGGGGTTTTAGGGCTGTGAAAATACTCTGTATGATATTATAATGATGGATAGATGTCATTATACTTTTGTCCCAACCCATAGAATGTACAACACCAAGAGTGAACCCTAAGGTACACTGTAGACTTTGAGTGTTTATGATGTGTCAATGTAGGTTTATCCCTGGTAAAAAGTGTTTTATTCTGGTGAATACATTGATAATGGGAGAGGCTATTCCTGTGTGGGGGTGGGGGATTCATGAGAAATCTCTGTACCTTCCTCCTAATTTTCTTATAAACCTAAAACTATGCTAAAAAGTCTTTAAAGTAACTTACACAAAGGGTAGGTTGGGGGAAGTCGAGGCTGCTGTGGCTAATCTAGCCTAGAGATTGTAAAAGCCCTCTCTGTGGAAAGTATACTAAGCAGACACTTAGGAAGAATAGACAGTGGTCAGATGACTGGGAATAGTAAAAAAAGGGAGCTCAAGGGAGAGGCAGCAGCGTGTGGAATGATCCAGGGAAGGGCACCCCAGGGCATATCAAGTAATTAAAAAACGTTCCATGTGGGCACAGCATGGGTTTTTCAGGAGAGTGGAAGGGCGCAAAAAGAATGGACAGGTTTGGGATTTATCCAAAGGACAGAACGAAGCTTTGGGACTGACATGGTCGCTCCTCTGATGGAAGCCATAGTCTTAAAGCTCACAGAATGAACTCAGGAAAATCGTGATGAGAAGACCAAGCTGGCAGGATGTTACAGTCGTCCGCGTGGAGGGTGACGGTGGTTGGTGCCATGTTTGGGCAATGGAGATGCCACGAAGTGGAGGAATCACAGAGACCGTGAATAAAGTGAATGAATAGGACACGGCAGCTTTTAAATATGATGGTCAGGGAAGGGAGGGCTCAAAGGTGACTCACATTCTGGCTAGTTAGGACTGGATGAATTTTGTTTTCGTTTATTAAATAGGGACATAGCTAGAGAAGTAGGTTTGAGGGTGAAAGATGATTAGGTCAGCTTTGTTCTTGCTTATTTAAAAGTGTCTGGGAAACGTCCAGATGGAAGTAACCCAGTAACCAGTAGGGCCTTCTGGGATGAATCTTAGAGAAGAAATCTGGGATGAAGGCACATATTTGGGAATTATTAGCATATAAAATACAAACATTAAGGATTTTAGGAACTCTGTAAATCCCCTGAAATTGTAATGCCTCTGTGTGTTAGTATTTAAATCGACTGTTGGAAATATGATATGACTGCAAATGTCCAGTGCTTATCACCATACCATACCTGACATATGGTAATTGTTTGGTAAACGTCAAGCTGAATAAATTGTAATAAATAAAATAATGCTATAGTGCTTGTCACATACTAAGAGTTTAATAAATATTAGCTATTATTATTAATTATCATTATTATTATCATTTTTAATGTCCAAGCAAACTTTTAGTCCTATTTGAGAAATGGCAAATTAAAAGCATCTTTTAAGAAAAGGAATAAGAGCTGGCTGGTCCACCCCAGCAGCCTCTCTGTTGCAGACTCTCCTTTCCTTTAAAAAGCTCCAGGAAAACCCTCTTTCTTGGAAAGCCCAGCCCTGATTCCCACTTAACTGAGAACGGTTTCACTGACAGAGGTGTCTCAGGACATGGTGTCTGTAGTCTCCAATTCAAATTGAATGCTGAGTGTATAAGCAGTAACTCTCTAATTTTATGTACCAGAGGAAAATAAGAATGGTAGTAAGATAAAACTAATCACCAGCCAGTATATTCAATCTGTTCAGCATAACACGTGTACCAGTAACACGGGATCTGGCATGTGAGAAAGCGTTCTGAACGGTGGTCAGGACGTGCGCTTTAATACAGCTTTCTTTTTTGCTCTGTTAATCTTATTGATTATTTTTCAAGTTGTAAAATAAATTCTCAAACTCTGCCTGGTGGCTTCCTGTTATACCAATGGGAAGGATTCCAAGCCAGGATGCTGAGGGAGCAGATTCTGTCTTCTCTGCTGGGATGTGGACATTAGACCGGACTTGCCTTAACTAAGGTTAGTTGGCTAAGGATGGAGAGGAGACCACCATTTCCTGAGCACTTGCCTCTGGGCTGGGAGTTGTACCAGGGGCTAGAACTTGGCTGCAGCTGGAGACACTGAGACCTCGCCATTCTGAGTTTGAGGAATAAATGTGGAAAAATGAGAGTTCACCTAAGAAAGATGAGAACGAGAAGCCTAATTATCCCCCTTCCTCGGTTTAATTCAGGACTTCTCCAGAGTGACTCTGTGACTTTTGTACTGGATGATGCTTTGTTGTGGGAGGAGGGTTGTCGCTGTCCTGTGCAGTATAGGATGGTTTGCAGCATCCTTGACCTCTATCCAGTAAATCCCAGCAATTGCACCCCTTCCTCCCATCGTGACAGTCAGATATGTTCTAGACATTACCCAATGTCTCCTGGGGAGAAGGGGTGAAATTGTCCCCATTCAAGAACGACTGGTTCAACCGAAGTGTTGTCACTAGGCATGGGGATGATTTGTGGGCCAAGTGCTGAGTGACCTGGAATAATTAAATAAGGGAAGTGGTCAAGAGGCCAGAGTTCCCTTTAGTCCTTACTTTTAATAAAAGAAAAATGAAGACTCAGAAGCAGAGTGAGTTCTACTCGGCAAAGGACATCTAGAAAGCAGTTAAAATCACCGGGGGATTCCTCTTACACAGACAGGACAGAGGGACGGAGCCCTGGGGAAGGCAGGGCTGGGGCTTAAAAGGCGAAAACCCAGTCGATTGCTGAGTGCTACGTGTGTTTTACCAGCACTTGTAGGGTTTATTCTTCCATGAAAAATAAATCCCTCGATAAGGTTTTTATTATGTAGTGTCAACGACTGCACGATATCATCTCTCATAATATAATGGGTAACTATCCCAAAGCTGGAGCTATTTAGCTTAAGATAAAACATGAAAAGGCCAGAGTCTGTGATTAAAATGTCCAATGACAAGATTTAAAAATTACTGGGAAAGAATCTAATATATATATATATAAATTTATATGCAAAAAATTTTAACTTGAAAAGTGACTACTGAAAACACTGTTAGGCAACAGATACCATTATTATGCCTTTATTATCCTCTGCTCCAACACTGATCTAGACAATCCTTCTCAAAAAAGAAGGAGCAGTTACATAGAACATGGGGTGGAGGGAGGAGAGAAACAGGCCATTAGACACCTCTGCCTGACGGCCGAGGGCTGCGGGCAGAGCCTGGAAAGCTGGATGCTGAGGCCACTCAGGCACAGCAGAAGGCTGGTTTTTAGCCTAGTAATTGCTTCTTTTTGAAAAGGGTCACTCTTTTAAATAAATCGAAATCAGAGTTTTAATCCTAGGTCAACAGAAGTCTGAACATAAGAGAAAGAAGGAAACGAGAAAGAATGCCAAGATTTATCATTCCCACAGAGGGACGTTCTCCACTTGCCTTCTCTAGAAGTCCCTAAACACAGGGCAGCTGACCGCCTCTCTCCGATCATATGAACGGGAGCCTGCCTGCGGCAAGGGAGACGGTCGGCCAGTTTGAGGATTGCTGTAGCGCTCTGGTTTTAGGTGTGTTATTGAATGAGAGTGAATAGTGTAGAGAAGAATCCTCAAGGGCAGAAAGCTCTGATCGTGTGTACTCCTAGAAAGAAACAGTGGAGAAAATTAAAAAAAAAAAAAAACACACATAAAAAAGTTGTTCTGAAAATCCATATTAAATCCTTATTACATACACTAATAGATTTTAGGGCATGGGGTTGGAGAAAAATTAAAGATACTTATGAATAGTTGGGTTCTATCAAAAAAGCGTTCTTTAAAATGTAAAATTTAACTTTAATCTAATGCTCTTTTGGCAAATCGCTTCTGCCGCCATCTCTAAATTTAGACTCCCTACTATAGGCATTTTTCTGTGCTTGGTACACTATAGTTTAAACCCAGATCCCCAGGTCTCACTGGCCCAAGGAGCACAGAGAAGCTGTTGTTTATGGTAAGGATACAGATACCTCCTGCCCTTCTGAGAAACTCCATTTTTCAAAATTTCTCCCAGCTGGTTAAGGGCACTTGGGCGAGGGGCCCCTTCACCTCTTGGAACAGCACGCAGCTCTCTGGATATGCCTTATGGGAGGTACTAGTCTCTCTTTCATTCCTGATACCAAGTGCCTCTAATCACTGTGTTGGCTGCCTGAGCTCTGAGTTGCCTTTTCTAGAGCTTTTAAAATTTTTATTTCTTTCATATAAACTTTATGAGAGCTTCTGATTCTTGATTGAAGGCTCTGAACGTAGTCACCAGATTTAACAAGTAAGGATACAAACTGCCCAGTTAAAGTTGAATTTCAAATAAAAAATAGCTAGTTTTTTTTTTCTTAAGTATAAGTCTGTCCTAACTATTTCACGAGACATAATTCACTAAAAAAATGATTTCAGTTTCTTGAAATTGAAATTGAACTGAGCATTCTGTATTTCATCTGACAGTTCCAGCCTGACCCTCGGAATGGACCTTTTATTTGTTCCTGTGAACATTCTTAGCCCCCCTCTCTGGGGCCGTGCACCCCCATCAGATACAGAGCTAGTACTAGGCTAAAGCATGGTTTTTGCCCTCGGACTGCTTACGGGGTCTCTGTCCTCGGTCAACAGCCTTCGCTGCAAATACACCAGTCACCCCACATGGAACAGAATCCCAAACAGCCTATTCCTGCTGCCTTTTCAGATGTCTGTACTCATGTTTTAATTCAATGAAACTAATACTCTTAGCCTAGAATCAATGCTATACAAATAAATGTAGATTCTAGAGTAGTGATCTTCTATCTAAAAGTAATGACTTCAGAGGACCTAACTCAGTATTTCAAAATCCTGACTGGGGGTTCTTACCTAATTTGTATCTTAATATGTTGTTTTAATAGTCTCCCTTTGATCATAATAGTGGTTTAATGGCATAATGAATACAGGATTCTCCCAAACTGTAATGTCTGTATGAAGAAAGTAGCATAGGGGTAATGTTCAATTTTACAAAAATATTCCATTGGCTAAATTACTCTAACAATTGCAAAAAAGGTAAATTCTTTATTCTGTAGGAGTTTATATATTTGATGAATCTGCACCTTGGTTCTTTTATTGCATATAATAAAGCATAAAATATCATATAGCGATAAATTCGGGAGTTAAGAGAACAGAAAAGAGCACATGGAGCTAATTTTACTTTCTCTCCACATCTTTAGCAATAAAGTTAAGGAATCTTTTTAAAAGGCATAAACCCACAGGAATGAGGAAAACAGGAGAGAGAGAGAGAGAAAGAGAGAGAGAGAGAGAGAGAGAGAGGAGAGGGCGCAATAATGACAAAATATTGTAAGATGGAAAACAGAAAGATAAGTGAAAGCTGATTGAGCAGTGCCCAGGAAGCTGAATTGTAAGCTGACGGTAGAGAAAAGTGAGGACCAACCTAGTTTACCATACATTTCTCAAAAGCCTCTGAGCCTGCCAGTTCCAGATATCCAGAGATGATGAAAGGAGAGGCGTATACAAGAAAGAATGAGTGAAAGAGCAATAGATCCTTGGAATCCCATTCTCACTCCAAGCCACTGCCTGTCTTCCATCTCAACATAAAAATTTGCAAGTCGATTCTGTGGAGACAGTGAAGGGTGAGGTTGGGAGGTCTCTTGAGACCTCATGTCCTACCCCAAACAGAGAACTCAACTCTCTCTATATTTACTACAAATGCTGAGGACTCCCAAACACAACCCTTTAGTTCCACTCAGTGTTGAGGACACTAGCAGCCTTTCATCTATGCAGGAGATTGAAAAACTCTTTTTTTGATCATCAGCCCAAGAAAAAGACCTAAAGCTCTCACATCAGGAGGTTTCACAAAAGCAGCTCACACTGACCACTCTGTACTTAACCACAAACTCAGCAAGCCCGGTGTACTCAGATCTTCCAGTTACTTTTTTTAATTCCCTGATCGTTTCCCCAGTTTTATTGAGAAATAATTGACATACATCACTGTATCAGTTTAAGGCATACAGCGTGATGGCATGATCTCCATAAACTGTGAAATGATTACCACATAGGCTTAGCTAACATTCATCTTCTCATATTGATATATTAAAATAAAAGAAAGAAGAAGAAAAGAAAAGAATTTTCTCCTGGTGATGAGAATTTTTAGGATTTACTCTCTTAAATTATTATTATATATTATTCAGCAGTGTTAGCTGTAGTCACTATGTTGTACATTATATCCCTAGTACTCATTTATCTTATAACTGGAAGTTTGTACCCTTTGACCACCTTCCTCCTATTTCCTTCCCCCACCCTCACCCTCCACAGCTGGTAATAAGTCTGATTTTATTTTCTTAGAGTTTGGTCTTTTTTTTTTTATTAAGTTCTACATGTAAGTGAGATCATACAGTATTTGTCCTTCTCTGTCCGACTTATTTTGCTTAGAATAATATCTTCGATATCTTGTTACGAATGGAAAGATTTTCTTATTTTTTATGGCTGAATGAAATTCCATTGTATGTATATACCACGACTTCTCTATCCATTCATCCACCTGCAGGGGCTTAGGCTGTTTCTAGGTCTTAGCTATTGTAAATGTGCTGCTATGAACGAGTGTGTGTGTGTGTGTGTGTGTGTGTGTGTGTGTGTGTGTATTCAATTTAGTGTTTTTGTTGCCTTTGGATATATTTGTGGAAGTAGAATCGCTGGCTCATATGATAATTCTACTTTTAACTTTTTGACGCTCCTCCACACTGTTTCCATAGTGGCCGCACCGATTTACATTCCCACCAATAGTACACAGGCTCCCTTTTCTCCACATTCAGGCCAACATTTATCTCTTGTTTTTTTAATGATGGTTATTCTAATAGGTATGAAGTAGTATCTTGTTGTGGTTTTAATTTGTATTTCCCTAATGACCAGTGACCTTGAGCATCTTTTCATGTACCTGTTGGTCTTTTTTTTTTTTTTTAACTTATTCCCTATGCTATATTCTAAATCCCTGTGACTGTTTTGTAACTACTAATTCATACTTCATCCCTTCACCTTTTTCACTCAGCCCCCCAGCCTCCCTCATCTCTGGCAATCACCAGTTTGTTCTCTGTGTCTGTGAGTCTGTTTTCATTTAGTTTGTTCATTTCTTCTGTTCCTTAGATTACACGTGTAAGTGAAATCATATGGTATTTATCTTTCTCTGTCTGACCGTCTGACTTATTTCACTTAGTATAGTGCACTCTAGGTCCATCCATGTTGTTGCAAATGGTAAGATTTCATTTTTTTAACATAAAAACAAATGAATATTTGTTTTCATTTGAGCAATATTCCAGGGTTTTTATGTTGGTCTTTTGTATATCTTCTTTGGAGAAATGTCTATTCAGGTCCTTTGGTCATTTTTTAAATTGGGTTATTTGATTTTTGCTATTGAGTTGTATGACTTCTTTACATATTTTGCATATTAACTCCTAACAGATACATGGTTTGCAAATATTTTTCCCATTCTGTGCGTTGTCTTTTCACTTTATTGATAGTTTCTTTTGCTGTGCAGAAGCTTTTCAGTTTGATGTAGTCCCACTTATTTTTAATTTCGTTGCTTGTGCTTTAGGTGTCATATCCAGAAAATAATTTCCAAGGCCAGGGAGCCTTGTTTTTGTTTTCTTCTAGAAGTTTCATGGTTTCAGGCCTTACATTTAAGTCTTTAATCCATTGACTTTTGTGTGTGGTATAAGATATGGGTCCAGTTTCATTCATTCTTTTACATGTGGATATCCAGTTATTCCAGCACCATTTGTTGAAGAGATTATCTTTTCTCCATTGAGTATTCTTGGCTCCGTTGTCAAATATTAGTTGACCGTATATGTTTGGGTTTATTTCTGGGTTCTTGATTCTGTTCCATTGGTCTATTCATTTGTTTTTATGTTAGTACCACACTGCTTTAATAACTATAGTTTTGTAGTGGCTTGAAACCAGAAAGTGTGATGCCTCCAGCTTTGTTCTTCTTTTTCAGGATTGCATTGGCTATTCTGGGTCTTTTGTTAATCCCCCACTCCTGATAGTGAGCAGACCACCAAGGATGGCCAGACATTTTTGAAAAGCCTCTACATAAAAGACAGAGAATAAAACACGCTCACTGAAGCACAAACAAAACAAATTAAAAGCAATTTGGAAAAAACATTGTTTTAGGGTAAAAAGTAAAACTCTTATTAACCGTAGGCACATAAATCTTATCTATAGTAACAGAAAGCAGATCGATAATTTCCTGAAACCAGGGATGGGAGTAGAAATTGACTGAAGTAAAGACGGGAACTATTAGAAGATGATGGAAATATTCTATATTTTAGTGGTGGTGGTTACACAAGTTTATACATTTGTGAAAAACTCATTTAACAGTATACTTAAAGTGGGTGCATTGATTAATTTTTGCGTTTAATGGGTGCATTTATTGTATGTAAATCGATTTTTAAATCCCTGTTATTGACAACTAACATCCTAAAACACATTTTAAAAGTTGTCGCATCCATGACACAAGTATAAGGTGCCATATGAAGGTGGAGGAGGGCCACTCAAGGAAAAAAAGGAACTCTTTGAAGTTAAAAAGTCAAATAAAAAAAAATTAAGTTACTTGAAATCTCCCAGAAAGTAGAGCAAGATATAAGAAAACAGTAAATATGAGAGAAAAAAATACAATTAAAGGATCTGTCTACGAATGAATTCCAAAATCCAAATAGTAGGAATTCCAGAAAGAGAGAACATTAGAAAATAGAGAGGAGAACATCAGGAATAATTCACAAAGACGTCCTAGACCTGAAAGACATGAGTTGACAGCATGGTGGGGTGTACCAAGTTCCCGACACAATAAAATTTGAAAACTTTGAATAAAAACTGACCTATACCAAGGACCATCATCATGAAATTTTAGAAGGCTAGAGGAAAAAATAGAAGGTTCTATAAAATGTTAGAGAGGAAAAAAACCTGATTAAAAACAGAAGATTAGAGTTACAAATGACATTAGACTTCTCAACAACATTAGAAGCAAGAAAACAATGGAGTAATATCCATAGTATTTTGTAGAAGCCTTATTTTTAGAGTCTGTGCTCGACTCAACCATCAGCATGAGGATAAGCTATAGACACTGCAAGATCTGATGAAAAACTCCCATCAATTATGCCTCACTAAGAGAGAAACTAAGAAAAAGGAGTACAAAGAACAGAAAACAGGATGCCCAACATAAGACTTAGTGGAAAAATAATCCCCAGGAGCATACGAGGTGTTCTTTGAGTCCAGGTATGCACCAGGTATGGAGGGCCAGACAGGGTGCATACAAGGGCAGTATGAGCATGGCCATCATTATGTCCTCTCTTCTTAACCTGAGGACAGACTCCTGGTGAGCCTGGCCAAGATTCCTATCTATACCAGGCTTCTTTTGACCACGTGCTAGTGAAATTTCTTCCCTATTTGTGGACACTCACATCACTGCCAAATACATATAAACATATATATATACACACACATACTTTGAAGATCTCTTAAGAGATCGTCTCTGGTGAGCTGAGAAACATAAAACAGAAAACAGAGCAACTGGTTCTCCCAGGGAGAAACCAGAGTCCTGCCTGATAGTTAGGATCTGGTCCACACTTAAGCCCTGCCAGGCGTCCCTACTCTGGTGAGCCCTGTGTTTCTCAGGACTCACTTGTGACCTTGCCCACTGACGTCCTCATAGGACGTTCTTGTAAATCATCAGAAACTGAGACCAGACTCACAAACTCAAGACAGTTTCTCTTTTCTGGGCAGCTTCTTTCTGACAGAGGTGATATTACCTTTCCTTACACAGCTGGATTTGAACTTGCTACTCACTTTTTCAAAACTAAACAGTTTACTGCTTAGGGATCCATGTACACGTGGTAGAATTATAAAGAAAAGCAGAGAAACGTGAGTTACATAAAAGTCAGGATCATGACCACCTCTGAAGGGGTGGGATGTGAATGGTGTCAAGGAGGGATATGTAAAAGACTTCCAAGGGAGAATGATGCTCTAGTACTAACCTGATTAGTAAATACACAGTAGCTGACTTTATATGTTACTTAAATTGTGCATATACACTCTTAGTATTTATGACACCTTTCACAATTAGCATATCCTATGGCAAATGTATCAGGCTTGGAGAACTGACATAAAAATGTTCAACTCTGTCTCTCATCTTTCCAGATACCCTGTAGGCTTCTATAGATGTTGAAGCTTTGACTAGCAGGATCTCTACAAATCAGGTTTCAGACTTTTTACCCTCAAATATATTGACTTTCAACATTTCGAAGTTGCTGAAGATTTATAACTTGGTTTCAAATGATAAATATTCAAGAATACCTTTACTTCTTTCCAGAGGCTGTCGGGCATTTTATAACTATAAACAAACAACATAGTGATTTAATTTTAATTGATCAAGCAACTTTTTCTTTCAGATTATAAAATCTCTGTGTATAACTCCCAATGACATTTTTTTTTCCGGAAAATCTTTATTGATTGGTCAGAACTAGTAATATCTCAAGCACTCTTCCCTAGGCTGTGGGAGATGGGGGAGGAGACACTGCAGAGGCTATGGGAGAACCTCGATAAAACTGACAACATGTGAAATAGAGAGACAGAAGGCATTATTAAATATTTGGGTTGAATATCGAAGGGCTAATGTAGCCTTGAAAATTGTGAGAAAATGGAGTTCCACATTTCTATTGAGAAAATCAGGGTTTATTAGTTCGGTTGCTAGACCCATTCAAGTCTCCTTCTTGTTAAATTTAGAAAATATTTCTCATAGGATTTGAAGAATATTGCAAGGCTAGGAACTATAAATATTTCACAAATTTCTATTTTGATTCAAATACTTTCCCAGAATACCAAAAGAAACTAGCCCTTTGTGAGAGAAAGTGTGTAATAGCATGCTATCTCTAGTCCCTAATGAAGGGACAGAAAGTCAAAGACAATGTAATGTGAGAACAATCTACTCTAATGTAGGTGTTCGTTGTGGATTTCTTACTTAAAAAGACATTGTTAAGATGATATTAAATAATAAAGTTATTTGAAATCTCATCTCAAGTTCTTCATAGAATTTCTATAATTACAATTCATCAGGAAGATGACAAGTGTTTAACTTTAAATGAATGCTAAAATCTAATATGCATTAGATTTCTAGAAGAGCGTAAGCTCTCACTCCATGCTGGCTTGTGTTTAGGAGGACCAGGGGCCTAAGCCGTTCCTTTGCACCCAAATTAGAAAAAATACTTCTTTAGTTAGCCTGGGGCCAAAGACTTAAAGTGAAAAGAGAATAAAAACAAAACAGAAAGAAAAATAAAACTGTGAGCTAATTTTCTTGCCACACTACATACTAGCAATGAGCAGACTAAAATTAACGGCAGCTAATTTTCGGGCGAGGAAGGAGTGCTTTTACGCGTCTCCAGACAATTTGGTTTCATTTGTCTCTTTGCGAGCGCCTCCCCAATTTTTTTTTTCGGGCCTTTTGGGTTTTAGGAAGGGGTTTTTTCACCACTTGCTTGGTTTTGGCTTTCATTCGTTTCCCGGTTTTTTCAGGGGCATTTTTTGGCTGGCATTTTAAATTTCGGTTTTTGTTTGATTTTCTTGCCGTTTGCATTTTTTTTTTCTTGTTCTTTTTTTGGGTTTTTTTTTTTTTTTTTTGTTCGGTTTTGCCCTTTTTTTTCTTTTCAAAAAAAACTCAGATTCTTTGCTTGCTATTCTTAATGTTAAGACCTCTATTGGTAATAGTGCCTTTTACCTTTGGAAGTGTTTATTTAAGTTATCCAAAAAGATACAAAAAGTAAAAAAAAATGAATACCGAGGTATCTGCCAACTGGCTTAGATAAAAAAACATAGTCGATAGAATGTGCTTGTGCCGTTTCTGTATTACGTCTCCTTTCCTTCCCTCAAGGATGATTGCTCTCTGGAATTGATTTCTGTCATTCCCATGCATGCATTTCTACTGTTACTACATATAAATGTATTCATAAACAATATGCTATAGTTTCACAAGGTTTCCACATTCTTATAAATGCAATATATACTCTTCTGCAACTTGCTTTTCACACAATATTATGTTTTTGAGATTCCTGAGTGTTGATATCTGTAGCTATTATTTTCAGCATTGTATGACTATTTCACAATTTACTTATCCATGCTCCTGTCGATGGACATTTAGGTCATTTCCAACTTTTTTTTTCTAGCACAAACAGTGCCATATGAACATCCTTGTACTTTTTCCTCATGCGCATTTAAGAGAATAGGGCATATGCCGAAAACTGGCCAGAGGTGTGTGCAGTGTCACCATTATTAGAAACTGGCAAAGCCCTCTCTGCAGCGTTTGTAGCAATGTATATTTCCCAGTCTGTGGATTAACAGTTCTCTTTTCTCAACACACTTGACAACATTTTCACTATAACACTGTAAATTTCATCAGTCTGATGGGTAAGCAATGGTATCTCAATATGCACATGAGGTTTTCAGAAGTGTGAGCTGCGTCCTGTGAGGGTCTCCACACGGTGGTTAATTTTGGTGTACTTGTAATTCACCACACATTTTCTCTGACCACGAGTTATCAGTATATCTCTGATAGAGCTAAAGATTGTTTCTATAGGAACCAACAAGCATAAGAGAACATTTCTATCATCTTTAGAACTCTGTCTACCCTCAAGCCCCGGGAGAAGTGGCAGGAGGAGCACTCTAGATAATGTCGGAGCACTAGGCAGCGTGTTCGTCAGGGCTTTTCAGGATGCTGTTCTTGCTTCTTCTCCACCTACACTGGCCTAAACCATTCCTCGTAAGAGGGAGAAGGCTGTGGATGTATGCGAGCACACTAAATCAGATCTCGTCTTTGAGAGACTGAGAGACTAGATATAAATAGGATTTTTGAGAATTGCTGAAACTATGGCAACTTTAAATGAGTAGCTTTTATCAGATGGAATTAGACATGTACAAATATCATGTAGATAGTCTGATCATACATTCATGCAATAAGCATTTTAGAACCAAATGCATATAAGCTACTCACAGTGTTTGCAAACCAGGAGGAGAGAGAGATATATCAGGAAATAATTATGATGCCACAAATATTTACAAAGGAGGGAATGTGTAAAAAAATTTCAGATAGACAAGAAAATGGGGAAGCAAAACACTGATTCATAAAGTGATTTTAGACTATGCTCACCAGAAAGATGAAGGAAACTCAGAAACGAAAGAAAAGCCAGGGTTGTCCATCAAGTCTAATATTATATAACTAACTAGGTGCCCGAGTTTACATCCCAGCCCCACTGTTTACCAGACGGACGACCTTAGACAAGTTAAGTATATTCTCTAAGTCTCAGTTTCTTAACTAATAAAATAGAAAAAAAAATGTATGTACTTCTTAGGCATATTGCTGTTAATAAATATACATATTCATTATATAGTATATATACATATATGCGCGTGCGCGCGTGTGTGTGTGTGTGTGCGTGTGTATATACACACAGTGCTTAAAGAATTCACTGGCACTCAGTTAACATTCAATAAATGTTACTTATTCTAGGGCCAGTCAGTGGTATTGTATGGAGCAGTTTTTCTTCATCTCTAATGTGAGGACTTAACTCTATATTTCCCAATTTCATCTGAATAATCTGAAAACAAGAATCATCTGCAAAATCCTGGTTTCAGTCACTTTCAGACTTCATGGTTTTCTGTATCTAAGACTTTGACTTCAGCTGCATATTTGAATCATATCTCAAGCCACATTAAACACCTAATTTTTTTCCTTTTTTAAGATGTCAGAACATTTGTCCATTGCGCATCATAGATGCTTTAATCTCTGCTCTACTTTTGGAGTCTTTTATATCCTCATTCTGCCTCTGGGAATAGCATTTTCTCTCTTCCCTTTCGATATCATCGCTGAAGCTTTGTGTCTAACTGCTCTAAAAACTTAATATCTTCACACAGGCTTCTTTGATTTTGAATGCCATTATTGGGGGATGAAGAAGATAAATATAGAATCTCTATTTCTTTTTCATGTGGAAGCCTCGAGAGCTTCAACCTTGTGGCAGTTGCCAGCGGTAGGCTTTTTGTAAAGCATCCTCTGTGCTTTTCATCAAACACAGACCAAGCTGGCATGCGAGTGAAACAGCCCCTGGCAGAGCTCCTATGCAATCTTTCTGTAATTCTCCCTACTGTCTCCCTTCCTGGGCATACCATGACCCTACTTGAGTGAGAGATTGGGTGAGGGAAGAGAGCAGAATAATCCAAATTGTGAAGTGAGAAGAGAAATGAGAAGGGAAAGGCTAGGGAGGAAGTATGAGGGGGAAAAGAAAGGAGAGCAGAGCGAGAGACGAACATTTATTTGGGATTCATCTCCTGGCGCTGTGCTAGATGCTTCAGATGCGAGACCTCATTTCATCCTCTGTGGGTGTGTACGTGTGTGCTGTGTGTGGAGGGGCGCTTAGTTGTCTTGTGAGGGCTACTTTAGCAAATACTTAGCGAGCTCTCTTTGGAAAGTAAATGAATATTTTGGCAGTAGCGGAAGGTACACTCACACACAGATATTTTGTTATATTGTCCAGTTGTTGGCAGGAACGTTTAATAAGACTTTCGAATTCCAAAATACTTTTTAAAAATAATAATAACAATAAAAATAATTGGTTCTCACTTCGGATTTAACCACAAGTAATTATCCACACCCATTACTTCACTGTCAGTCTTTGAAAGAATTTGGTGAGTGCCTATAACATGAGAAGGAGGGTCTCAGGCTCGGCTGTGGTGGGTACACACGGTACGGTACGCATAAGTGCCAGAATCCATTGCACTAGTCTCATATCCTGCACTTCTTAAAATCATGTTAACTGTGTAGTCTGGGAATTGCAGCACTGAAGAAATGAAGTTCGGTCATTTGGTGTATTATTGGTGGTAGAATATAGATAGGCAGAGAGAAGAGAAGAAAGGCATTGTAGGTAGACAGTGGAGCGTGCTTTGGAGAGGCTGGTTAGGAATCTCTTGGGAAGAGGGTCTATGCCTTACAATTTAAGTTTAAAAATGTACAAGTCCCAGACCCGGAGGCGCCCATTGTCATTCTCTAAGTGTGACTTTATGATAGTGAACCCAGTCTGTGTAATTTTTTATTTGCTGTTTATAAAAAATGTGCGATTTTGAAGCAAAGGCTAGTGAGTCACGGGTCAAGCTGCGAGCTTCCTGTGAGTAAGGCTGAGTGCTGCATTACCAATTACAAGCGAAAGAAGATGACTATTGAAAGAGAGTGGTCGGGTGTTTATTTTTCTACTGTCTGATAGCTCCACAATGAAATTAAATGGAGAGCCCAGGCGCATGCTCCCTGAGTGTTTCTGAGTCGCTCTTTCGCTCTGTCTCAATTTCCTACAACCCAACAACTGATCCCTAACGGAGCAAAGAAAATCTATGCTTATGTCTGAAAGGCATTCTTATGCTGCTCATTAACGTTCCTTTGGGAGAAATATTCAGAGAAGTTTTTAAAATATAATTGCGCTCCAAGGGAACTCAATTATATTTTTGAGAAGTTCTTACGGAGATTACTTTCCACATCACACGTAGCGTTCAGCACTTGATGAGAACTAAGGGTGATAGCTTACTTTACAGACACAAACGCCAAGACACCGGGACAGTTGCGAATAGGCTGCTTGGTGTTCCTTAGCAAGGAAAGGTTTGTGTGCAGCCTGGACCCAAGCCAGCGAGAAACTCCCAGTTGGCATGGCCCAGGGCAAGGAAAGAGCAGAGCCTTTTGCATCGGAAGACGTGAGCTCCAGTTCCAGCCTTGCCTGTCCTTAGGCTTCTTACCACTTCTCTGAGCCCCCATTTCTTACCCTGTGGAGAATGTTACTTACATTCCTCACAGCAGTTTCACATGTGTGGAAATGCTGTGCTAACAATTAAGCGCTAGACAATTGAAGTTTAATGTTATTGTGATTAAAAGGGACTCAAGTGAACTGTACTCAAATTAGCACTTATGGGAACCCTGTCAACTATACAATTTCTGGCATCTTTAGCCTCAGTCTCATGGACAGACTGCTGAGGGCTGAGTATCCAAAACAGCAGGGTTGAAAACTGTTAATGGATTTTGCTACTCTGTAGATTTTTTAAGACTTTACTTGTTAGAGGATACAGTTTATCGATAACTACATTATATCATTAGTAATCGATTTGTGAAACATATAGTAGTTATTAATATGAATTATTTTCAATCTGAGAGATAATATGCTTCTTCTCACATTATTTGGACCCTGGGACTACTGAAACAGAAAGCTCCATACACACATATGGGAGTTGTCACCAGCCCTTTGTGCTTTGGGACATCGTGAAAAAGCGATGATTCCGAAAGGCAGAAGCGTGTAAGAACATACATTTATCAGTCACTTGGAAGCTGGTTTCCTAGTTATTGAATTAATTACCATGTATCATTGAGTTAAATATGCTAATGGATTTGGATCACACCCTTCTTCAGTATTTTCATATCTTGATGGAAATAGGAAAATCAATAGCAGGAAAGATAATTAAAAATATATATTATTTGGGTGTGGGTTTTTGTTGTTGTTGCTGTCATATGTGAGAATATACTCACATACACTAGAACTTGAACAACCTTCTGAAGAATCCACAGCTCCTTTTGGGTCCAGATACTGCATGTTGTATTAATTAATCAATTAACTGGGAAACTGGTAAAAACTTTAATTAAAATATAGCTATTTTAATAAGAAATCATTGTGTACTAGCCTTCTCTAACAAAGGCTATTAGGACTTTTTCCTGATGCTAGAAGTACATTGTGCAAGTTTGCTATATAGAGATTTTTATTATGTATTAAATTATATAGCATTTATACCATGCTTTATAATTAGGTATAAATCAAATGCTAGAGAAGGATATATACCATTCCAGCAAGATCCAATTAATCTTAAATCTGCTAATTATAGTCTCATCTATTAAGAACCTATTCCCACTGCATTAAATAAATGCATTGTTAAAGAATGTCTCCCCAGATAGATCAAAAATCATTTGTTAAGTTTCATGCACATCTATCTAAATGGAAGCTAATGTACTTGCAGCCAGCGTCTGATTTCCTACCCTTTGTCAGACTTTTTTCAGGTGATATATCTCTTTGTGCGCCATCTCCATGTGCTTCGGTTTTTCTTATTTCTCAGTGCAGCCTGGGTACTTTCAATGTAGCCCACATACTCTCTCCCGAGAGTTGGCACAACAGCAGCCTAAAACCCATTTACGTCTCAGGGTGATTGGTCAGAGAGAATGGAAAAAGAAAGCAATAAATTTTGCATTTGAAAGTGCTCCTGCTTGTTCAGGAAGCACCATGAAGTTCATATAGGCTGTACTTGAGAACTATCATTTATTTCTCTATTTACTAACATTGGAGTTTAGACGCATTTATATTTTTTAGGAGATGTATTATTCTTTTTCTCACTGATGCACATTATTGTTACCAAATTAACACATGAGAAGTGCAGAATTGCCTTACAGAATTGCAGGAAACTGGATGCCTTTCGGTGCCTCCCCCCGACTCTTCACCACAACCAGAGAGATGGAGAACTAGATCAGAGCTTTGGAGTTTCTCAGAGTCCTTCATCTGAGGCTCCCTGCCTGTCCTAGAATCTCCACATTCTATGAAACTGGCTTCTTGCTTTACCTGTGCTGTAGCAGAATATCCAGATCATCCTATGAAGTCTCTCCTAACTTTTGGGATGTAGAAACGGACTGTCGGTGGAGTGATAACACTGGACAAAAGTTGGCCCGAAAAGCATTTCGATCTCTTGCTCTTTGATCCTATCTGCTCTTACCTGGCTGAGATCACTCTGCTGTCTAAACCCGGCCGGCCCTCAGGAGGCACTGACTAAGGGAAGGGCTTTTGTAGGCAGGTAATTTGTTTTGAGAGTAAAGCCCAAGAATGGAGTCGGGATGGGAATGGATAAGGAGACTGAATCAGAAGGAGGAGAAATTCCATCCAAGAGCAGATTTGTGGGTGGGTCATGCTGTGCTTGATTTGCTAGAACTCTGTGAGGTGCTGTGCAGATCGTCCCTCAGTATTATCTATTCAAAGGGTAAGGCTGCAATGCCTGAGTTCTGCGCATGTCTCCAAGGCTTCCCTGGAGCCCTTTATTCACAAAACAGTCATGAATACATGGAGAGAAACTGATGACCCTCAATATCCTGTCTCAGAGCCATACCCCTGATTTCCTGCATGTAAAGTGAAATGAATGAAAGGCTTTCCTCAGCAGTTTGCTGTACGTACACCAGAGTATGTCATATCTCTACTGCTATTAATGTTGCAGTTATTATCAGAATTAATTTAATTCTGAACTATATCTTAGATATCTAATCCTATCCTTTCATTTTTTTTAAATGAGAAGACAAGGGCCCAGAAAGGTAAAGTAGATATCTAAAGTCACACAGCAATACAGAGAAAAAGCCCATTTTATACTAAAAGATTACTTGGCTCCCTGTCTAAGCCTTATCCGCCACACCTCACTGCTTTCAAAAATGCAAAAAAAAAGTCCGAAGACAGGTTTTATTTCAGCCACATTAGATTCCTGAATTCCAGGACCCTACAGTGAAGTAGTCAGCAACTCTATCTAAGGGACAGGGTTTGCAGGAAGTCTTACTTTGGTAAACATTACTGTTCACCAATATCTATTATTTTCGACTTGAGATACGTGGAAGATTCCAATTCTCTGCATGGATGTGTGACCAGTTTTAGACAATAAAATGTGAATGGAAGCAGTATAACTTCTGGGTCAAACCATTTGCCTGAACTTGAATCTTTGGCCTTCTCTTTCCCTAAAATATTGTTGGGGGAGATCGTGTGTTTAAAATAATGGCATCTTTGGATAGTAAAGCTTCTATCAGCTGGATTTCTTAGGACATAAATATGAACAGAGTCCCTCTTGCAACCTTTGTGTGTTCCCTGTCGTTGAGTCGGCTCTGACTCCTGATGGCTCTGTGAATGAGTGACATCCACAGTGTTCTGTCCTCGACGTCCTCACTATACCGATATGCCAGCCTGTACAAGGCAAGTAGGATGAGCAAGATACTGACCTTCATGAGATTTGGGGGTTGTTATTATCATAGCACGACCTAGCCCCTTTTACTGCATACATTTTGAGAGCAAGATAATTATTCTAAACTTCTCGAATCGCCTTCATCTTTTATCGATTGTTGATTCTGTTCATGTCAGATCTGGGTTTCTTTAATGTGATGGCAGATAAACTTCTGTTAAACTTCCTAGCAGATGACTTGTTAACACTGATTTTTGACTGACAATAAGTTGTCTCTCTGTGGAAGCCATGGGAAGGCACCTCACAGACCTCCAGCGACGGGGAGTGTAATCAATCAAGGGCCCCAGCTCCTGTTCTCTAAAACCCATTATTATGTTTGTTCAGAGGCCATGTTTCTCAGGGCCTGCTCTCAACCCCTGACTAACTCTGATAAATAATATACTAGAGCAAGTGTGTTCTTAGGAGACCTGGGACTCCTCTGATAGCCAGCTTTGGCATGGGGGCTTTGCGACGATCCCACCAAACCTTTCTTAGACTGCTTGTTAGTCTAAGGTGCGTGCATCCCACCTTCCCTGCCTCTCTGTTTCACTGAAGATCAGACTTGCATTGCAGTCTGACAGCTCACCCACCTTACCTACTCCCCCATTATTTTCTCACGCCTTTTCTCCAATAAAGACATTGCACATTTAATTCTAGTTTGGCATTTTCTTCCTGAAGATCTCTCAGTCTTCCATACTCTCCATGTTATAACTAAGATTCCCCCAAATATAAATCCTTTCTGGGTCTGCTTCTTCAGTGATCAAATTCACTATCTTAGCATTATTAATTTCCTTTAATTCATAACCAGAAATCTTAAAGCTAGAAAAATGCTCGGAGAACCGGTCCAGAATTTCTCAAAATGTAGACAGTTGCATCAGAACCAGTTGTGGTGCTTGTTTAAAAGCATCCCAGACCTGCTGAAACTCGATTTCTGAGGATGGGACCCAAAACCCTAAATTTATGAACTAGTTCCCCAAGTAGTTCTTATTGCCTATTATGGAGAATCGCCGATCAAGTTCAGTAATTCTGAAATCCAGTGAAAGAAAGAAAGAAAGAAATCTAAATTGCTCAACCCGTTAAAGTCAGAGTTCAGCCTAAACCATGGATCTTCAGCATCCAGTGTCATCAGCACATGAACTGTGTACCTGGTGTGCCATATTATACCAATTGCATCCCACAGCGGAGAGCTCACATCTTTTGATAAGGTGAGTAATCAGAATTTATAGGAAAAGATCTTTACCCCTTCAGTACACATGACACCTGTCATTGCCTTAAAAACTCTGACAGACATCGGGCCATTTTCAAAGCCTTGATTTTCAAAGAGTTGTGAGCAATAACTTCAGGAGATAATCACGATTGCTTTTCTTGGGGCCATAAATCTAAAAATTTCACAATTGATGATGTGAATTAGAGAATAGCTTGAAAATTACATGTGTGGTAGAACTTTCAAATAGACTTTTAAGTGATTCGTCGATTTGATGTTTATTTTAAACGTTTGATCCATGAGGTCACGATGAGGTTGGTCTCATTACTGTGAGCAATTTAACAACTAAGTTAGATTTGGTGTACATGATTAACCAATCTAATAAAACCAACTGAATAATTTGTTTGATCTACCTTAGTTACATGGACAAACCCTGTAGAAAGAAAGCATATATATATATAAATTGAAAAGAATCTTGATCATTGAAGAACTAGCTCATTAAAATAAAAAATAATCAAAAGAAAAAAAATGAATAGGAACAAAGCCGGTTTATCAGAAACATGCATAAAAAAAGAATAAGGACCAAATTACAGAGTTTAGATGTACATATATGTAGTGAAAAATACATGGGAAGTCAAAATCTGTGACAAACTGGACATAAATATAATAATAACATATAATAATACACAGCAACTTCAAACATAACTAGTAAGCCACAATTGAGATAGTATTTCGTATTTTATAATCAACAATAGGTCAGCCTGTATGAATATTTTGCTCGATCGACCTCCAACTTTGAAAGGGGACAGTAAAAGCATTCGTTGTCACCAATGGGGGAGGAAGTGGGATCCACAAGGGAAATGTAAATGTTTTGGCTTGTTTATCCCAGGAAAGTAAAACACACATCTGCTTTTATTGTTAAGAAAATTCCAGTTAGAATAGAAGCATTTAAAGATAAAAGGACTTAAATTATAAAAGGAAACTTAGTTATGGGAATAGAAAATTTAACACTGGGACAAGTTTCTGGCACAAGACTCCATAGGGATAGAAGTCATATCTGTTATTCATCATTAAATAATCAACACATAGAACAGTGCCTGGCACCTTGTAATCATTCAAACAGTGATTAAATGAATGAATGAATATGTTTTTATCATTTGAAACCTAGGAGAGTTGGGTGTTTACCAAGACAAAAAGGAGAGGTTAAAATAAAAGTCAATTCAAATTCATATCTATGTACAGTCATATATATAAACTGGTCATAATAACATATACCACAGAATCATATATATAGGGTTTTACATTCAGTGACCAAAGGAGGTGTTCAATGTCATTGGTCTAAAAACTTACCTTACTGGGTTTCGTTATTCAATTCAGATAAGAGGAAGCAGAAAGAGAGAAGTGGAAAGATAATATAGGAATTTTTTTTTTCATCGAAAGGACATTCATGGATTTAGAAAATGTTAATTACTGCAGAAAATTATTGCAATAACAACAGCAGGAGAATGGAGTCTGCAAGAACTAGACAGTTTTTAAATGTTTCTTTATTAATAATTCTCTTGTACCATGGGGTTTTGCCATGTTGATTAGCTGATTGTAAGAAGATAATTGCAGGAGAGATGGGTTCAGGTCACAGCTAGAGTTGATTTTATTTTTTTCCACAATCATGTTTTAAATGTTAACCATAATCTCTAACATAGATATTCATTATTACTAGCTTTTCTCTCCATACATATGTATGTATATACACACCGCAATGTTCTTTCTCACATCCAACTAACACAACTGCCTGATGCTTAATGAGCATCTATAAATATTCGTACTTTCTGAATTGAAAAATTAAATTAAAATAACCCTTTCATAGAGTTAGAATCCCTTTCTTTTAAACATATCCAGGTTGTAAAAATCACTTATTGAAGAATGTATTCTTAGAGAGCTTGTGGCCAGTTTCTGTTTGATTATCTAGTGTTGTCAGGACAGTGAACATGGACAATTATTGTAGTCTAGTTCTGGGAATTGAGAGAGTAAAGTCAGACCAAAATATCCGGAGAAGGATAAAGTTCCTCTGATCTGGAAAACTGACACTACACAGCTCTTGGTCAGGAGAATGCCTTTCTCCACTTCATGTTTTCATAGTAGCCCAAACTGCATAACCTTTGAACTGACCTTGGCCAAGGTTCTTCGATTTTAGCATGTCAGCCTGGGACTCACTCCTCGCACTAGCATTGCCTATCGGGAACTCCTAAGAAGCACTGTAATTGGGTTCCAATTAAGTATCCTGTCTGTCTAAATATATTGTGACTACTACGTAGAACCTGGAAACCAGTAAAGAACAATTTGCTAAACCGAGTTTCTTTTTCACATATCGCTGTTTCTTATTTCAACGAACTGTCAGGTGAAAGATATTTTTGCCCAACATATACTATGCGATTATATTCAAGTTCATTCCTTCTTTAGAATTGAAAAAAGTTTGACAAACAGTTAGGACAGGAAAAACACAATTCTCCCTCTCAATTCATAGGATGAGAGTTGAATATAAAGTACTATTTTGCAAATTTAATTTTCTATTTTTTCCTCTTTCTTTAATGCAACAAGACGAAAATTGCAATGCATTCCAATGAAAATACACTCTGAGGTAATATCTAGTATTTCCTTAAGAATTTTTTACATAAATATCTTCTACTGAAATATTGAAAACAAAATTGAAGTCAAATATCTTATTTCCTTCCACATATATCTCAGACTTAATTCTTCCCATTTTTGCCTTAGTAGTATCTTTTGCTTCCAGTATCAGGCATTTTTACTTTTCTAGCCATTTATTCTTCAGTGGAAATATTTTCCCTGCACTTTATAACTACTGATCTTCTAAGAAAAAATAATCAATCCCAATTTTTTGACATTCTAATTTTATTGCATCTTAAAAGATTATATTTTCAATTCCTACTCAACCTTATTTCTATCTTGTACTAGTTACTTAATAGCAGCTGATGGAAATTGCAGTGACAGCTGAGTCTGAATACTGGATTAAAAAAATACTTTAGAGTTTGCTAAAGCCTGTTCTTTCTAATCTAAAGAGCTTTTATTTTTGTGGTCCACAAGTATTAAATTCTATGTTAATTTCATCTAAGAGTGGACATAAATGAGAACACAATTATTGTGTGGTTAATTCTTGAATAAAACGTCAGTAATTGGTTGCTTTTATTGTATTAGTGCTTTCCATGA
>NW_011888880.1:1344068-1357197 GCF_000151845.1 Pteropus vampyrus | reverse complement strand
TTCTTTGTGAAGTAGCTTTCAGAAGACAAATGTACCTACAGTTATATGAAATTTTACATAGTTGGCCAAATATTTAAGTTAAATATTTAATCAAGGCTTTTTTCTATTATAGCAAATGATAAAATCATATTTTAAAATTTAGCTTAATATTCTCAGCAAACTTATAGCTTAATATTATTGTAAGAATTTTAATTTAAAAACTAAAATGAGTGACATTACATAGGTATTTCATTCTGACACCATAATATAAACAGAACTTTATTTTTATAAGATTTACTTAACAACCCCATTATAATTAGAAGCATTTTATTACATTAGCACTGATACATTCAAGAATAATCTTCATGGCAAAGTGTATGTTTAGAAATGGGCTGTAATTTTGAAATTTACAACACTGAATTAATACAACTGTACATTTTAATTCAATATGTGCCCTATAATACATAAAATTAAAAAGGATTTTTAACTTTTTGAAATATCTCCATTTCATTGGAGAAGGGATT
Source organism: Pteropus vampyrus (assembly GCF_000151845.1). NCBI lineage: Eukaryota > Metazoa > Chordata > Mammalia > Chiroptera > Pteropodidae > Pteropus > Pteropus vampyrus. The sequence continues at coordinate 1,356,694 of NW_011888880.1, read as the reverse complement.
ACTCCATCCTGAAAATCTCTTTTTTAATGCACGTGACACTTCTTATGAGTTTGCTTATGCTGTGACTGTATCTGATCACTCTTACTCAGAGTGATCTTTGCTAAGGTCTTTGCAAGCTAAGTATGGCTATAAATTCATTACAAGGATATCAAGGTCAAAAAGGGTGTACACATTAGTGTGAAGCAAAAGTTTCACCTTCTCTCTCAAACATAACTCACTTTCTTACTCACAAACTTAACACTTGAGAAAAATTTAGATTAATTGTCAAAACAAGAAAACAATTCTATACCCCAGTCCTTAATTTATTAAAAAAAAAAAATCTTTAAACAAAGTTAAACAACTTAGGCTTATCCTTATTTTAATTCATTTTTTCTTTATTAGATTTTAGTTATTTGGAGAAACAGGAAATCTACTGAAAGCAAAAATTTTTCACTCTGGTTTTCAATTTTATATTTCCATATAAAATTTGAGAAAGGGTGCAGAAATATTTTCCTACAGAAATAATTTGACAGATGAAAACTAAAAAACACTGACTTTCACTACCCTTCAGAATAAAGGGAAATTATCCAAGGAGTGTTCATAATCATAATCGGGCGGCCCTTCACTAATACAATATAATCAGAGCTTTTAAATTTCACAGATTAAATGTTTCTCAGAGCTTAATGTTTTCACCATTTGTGACTCAGTGCCATCTGGTTTTTGTAACGAATGTCCTGCCTCTTGCGGGCAGCAGAGGGCGCCCTGGTATTGTTGACATCGGATACCTCCTGGTGCACTGCGTTAGCATCTTGTTCCCGAGAAGGAAACATACTATTTCCCTGGAGGGTTGTCGTTGAATATCTGAAAGGGTCAAGCTGTTCCTAAGTTATTCCGAGAAGCTTTAATTTCAGACCACTAAATGAAAGTTGTAATTGTCGAAGGGCCCCCACCGCACGCAGCACCGAGATTCTCCCATTACGAAGCCTTGATCGATTTGTTGCAAAAATGCTGAGCATAAAATTTCATAGCAGGGAAATTGGCAATGGACATTAAAGCAGATGATTATTTGTAAGAGAAATAGAAAATAATCTTTAAAAATCTAGAAATATTGCAGATCAATAACTACTCTAGATTTAATCACGGGCAAGCAGATTACTAAATTGTGTTCCCTTATCTAAGTGGTATTTTACCTTCTCTCTTTCGCAGCAGATATTTAATTTCTATTTAGAAAGTAATTTTAAAACTAAGCTTTCTGGCGGACAAAATTAGACTGTCCCAAACAGGAAGGATTGGAGTGAGGGAGATTAAGTGTGTCCCTATTATGTAATACGAGTTACAACACAACTCAGGCAGGAATATTTTCCATCCTTGGACCCTTGTTACTTCATGATATATCCCAGGGGATGTGGATGCGGAGTTGCATAAATACTGAAAGAAATCAAGGCTTCCAAGCTAACGTGTAATGCTTTAAACCATTCCAATGTCCAGCGACTGGTCTTAACTGGCACAAAAGAGTATTCCCATCCCCTTCTTTCTATCATTCCAATAGCCCCCTTTCTTCTCTTGTGTTTTTATCTACGTCCTCTAAAATTGTATAAAATGAAATATAAACCTAGGTCATCAATGCATATGAAAAACCAAACTCACAGAATTCTAAAATCGAAGGACAATAAAATCCACCCTAAGGGATCCAGGCGAAGATATATCTGGCTGAGGGTACTGTGCTTGGTAGCTTTGTTTTCTGAATTATTTCACGTATTTACATCATTCAGGTGTAAAAGAACGAATCCAATTAAATGTAAGACACACTTATTGACCATTTCTATATCTGAATCAAAATTGGTCTTGCTGCTTCTATTGCCCAATCTGGATTGTTTTAGCTATTCCTAATTTTAACATCCTTTACGTTTGTGAATTTATAAACAAACGCAAGCAAACGCGTAATAATTCCTTTCGAGAGCCCAGGATGGCTACAGATTGGTCGATTTACAATGTCTCTCTCTCTCTCTCTCTCTCTCTCCCCTCCTCTCTCTCCTCTTTGGTTCATTATTTAGTTAGGACATTTACATTTTTATTATTCATATACGATTGCTGTCAACATTTAGGTTACGATGATGAAATATGATGAGAGATTTAAAGATTTATTGAGTATATTAGTACTGACCCATACGACCCTAGACTCCTAACGCGAATCTTCATTGCCTGGGATTTAGTAAACCACCCTGCCTTTTTCCACCTGCCGGCGCTATAAGAAGGAGGATGCTGGAGTCAGCTTTTCCGCAGTGCGGATTTCAGGCCTCCAGGCCCTGCAGCGCCTCCCGCCGGCCGGGAAGCGCAAAGCAAGCTCCGTGTACCACAGCGGTCTGCAGAGCTCGGAGCTCTGGACCTGCCTGGGAAAGCTGCCCTGTTGCGACCTTGGCCGGAGGCGGCAGGCTGGGTGGACTCCGGTTTGCTCTCACCTAGTCAGTCCCCATCCCATCCCTTCCTGGGACGTCTCGAGGCCCACATTTGAGTCCACCACGCGTCCCTTCTTTTGGTGAACACCAGCATGGTTAAAGTGCGCAGCTGAGGAACGCATGTTCGTATGTTTTAAAGGTAGATGGATTAAGAAAGAAAAGAATAGAGGTTTCCTTCTCCTCGTTCTCCTTTTTGCAAGTCATACCCATTACTTAGCCTAAATAAACTCAAATTGTTTCCTAATATACATACACTAACTGTATGTGTATAATAAACCCCGTGAAGCCGGAAAAGCACGAGCCAAGTGTGGCAACAGCTAGAGTGAACTATTTCGGTAAATATTAGGTTTTGCTGTATGCACATTTCCCTGCTTTTCATTTTTCTTTCGCAAATTACCTAATATCCCGTTATGCTGAGGGGTAGGGGCAGGACTGTCCTATTGCATTGTGATGAAATCACAGAGAGGCGAGGGCCGTGGTCAGCACCGCGGACAGCGGCAGGCGCGGAGGGCGCGGCTACTTTAGTGAATCCTCTCTTAGCTCCTCTCTTTGTTCCCAGCCCCCGCAGGCCACGGCAGAACAAAGACTTCTATCAAGGCTCGCTTTCACAGCCTGGGTTTGTCTTTGGCTCCAAGGCCGTGGTGCGGAGCTACTACCTTAACAAAGTCCACCTCATCGGCTTCCAAATAAATTAATTTACTGAGTCCTGCTAAAGTGTCTGGCCTGGGCTTTTACCCTTGTCCCACTGCTTTAACGGATTTGGCCATGCGACTATGCCCAAACAAGGAAATCGCCTAGGCTTTTAAAAGCCGGGCTAGGCCGACTCCAGACCGGGAAGAGGAAGGGAAAAGTGTGACGGTGGTGGTGGTGGTGGCGGTGGCTCCGAGCTTCCCCAAGGAGCTGAGCCATTTGAGGTTCCTTGCACAATGTGGTGAGGGCGCCATTTAATGTTATTATCCTCTCTCTCTCTTCGGTTTTGTTACCGCAGTTTGTCCCAGGATTGCAAACAATCATATTACCCGCTCTTGAAAAACAAAACAAAACAAAACAAGACCAAAAAAAAAAAAAAAAAAAAAAAAGAACTACTGCTTTCTAAACGCTTCAACTCTCTAGAACGACTGCTCTCCTGACAGCTGTCACTGAGTCGCCCCTAAAATCCCCCTTGGGGATTTGCCTGCGGATTTCCGAGCTCCTGCTGAAAACCGTGACCCTTTTGCTTATGAAACTAGGTTGGTTCTGGAATTTGTTCGAGGGTCTCTATGCCGCAAAGGATGGGTTTGTTCTACCACCCTTCAAATCTCCTTGCAGTTGTCATTTCCCCTTTCATATATCCTGAGACGCTCTGGTGTCCTTCAAGTGCAGCTGTAGGCTCCGCTCTTGGCATTCACCGCGTGCCTTAATTGTATGACATTAAATCAAGGTCCGCTGTGAACACGGAGGGCAGAGTCTGATCTTGATCCGGAAAGAAACTGACCCCGGCGAATATCACACTTCTCCTGCCCTTCCCCCTTCCCGGAGGTCTGGGTCCCTACGACTTCCCCAGAGTCGTAACTCAGAAGCCCGGCTCCTGTCTCCGCTCGCCTCCTGCCACAGCTGCCAGAGCCGCTGCTAATTAGGCTGCTCGGGTGGAGTGTAGACGATGCATGTCTGCGTATATATATGCATATATCTGCATGCCATTTACAGCACACCTAAAAACATACATACGCCTATAAACCTAGATTTCAAATGATGGCGTGGATCGAAGTTAATTACCCCTCTGGCACAGATCTAATTTCGTAATCGTGTTATTTTACTGAAGGCAATTAACTGGGTTGGTTCGCCCAACATCTCCTCTAAGTCACTCACAAGGACTCGCAGGTTTTAAGGACCGCGCCATGGCGTGTTCTGATGGAGAAAGCTTTGCCAATCATTTCCTGCTGTGGGGATGAGACCTAGCACATAAAGCGGTAGATAATCATACGTGTGCGTACCTAAGATAAACACGCAGATATGCCTGGTCTCTGTCCTTTGATAACGTTACCGCGATTTTGGTTGGGAGGTTTGGGGAAGAGAGTCCAGGAGCGGGCTGGGTCATCTTTCTTTGTAATGCGGAAAAATTAACTCAACCGCACCTGCCTAGTCCCGAGAGAGCTGGGCGGCCCATCTGGTCTAACTACAGCTTTGCTGCAGAGAGAAAAGGCTGCAGGCTAAGGCTTCCCCACTGCCAGGGAGCGCGGACCTCGGGGCCGGGCCTGGCTGGGGGTTACGGTTCAGAGCAGCTCAGCGGACGCTCACTCCTCAGGCTGCGGCCAGCGGCCGGAGGCTGGAGGGACCTAAACCAGGCGGAGGGAGGGAGAGCAGGAGAGAGGAAGGGTTGAGGGGAGTTGACCTCTACAGGCGGAGCCCTCTGCGCCGCGGGCGGGAGGTGGCGGCCTCAGCGGCTCTTTTCGCGGTGTCCCCTATCGCGGTCCGCCCAAGGGAGAGGCCCTCTCCGGTTCCAACGTCCGAGGAAAGGGGTATCCTCAGCCACCGCGGCCCCCGGGTGGCGCAGAGCCCGGCTGCGGCTGGAGAGAGCGCCTAGAGCCAGTTTAACGTTGAGACCCCAGAATACGTCCCTGAAAAACAGAATCACAGAGCAGAATTAGAGGAGGCAGGAGAGAGGAGAGAAAGGCTGGGGATTAGGGACAGGAGGAGGGAGGGAGCAGGCGGGGAGATTAGGTGACGAGAGGACGGGACCCCAGCCGGTGGGCCGTGACCTCTGTCCCCAGGCTTCAGCGGGACGCGGAGGGGCGCGCGGAGCCGGGGCGCGCTGCCCGGGGGGCGGCGCGGTGGCGGTGCGCGCAGGTACCGGCTGCGGAAGCCTCCAGGTGAGGGCCAGACGCTGCGGCACCACGGCGGCCAGAGAAAAGATTTCGGGAGCTGGAACCTTCAAAACGCGTCCGCTGACGGTCTTCCGGTGCAGTCCAGCCGTTCCCGCATCCCGCGCCCTCCTTCCCCTGCCTCACCCCTTCTCTCAGACCACACTCCGGATCCGCACTCTCTAATCTCCACCCCCTTCTTGGCTTAGGACCCTGCAAACTGCAAGACCAGCGAGTCCCAGCAAGAAAATCGAAACGATCGATGAGAGAAAGAATTACATATACACATAGCCCTAGAAATCCGAAGGAGAAAGACCTACTAGCCCTGCTCAAACCTGCAGAGGACCGAAGCGCTTTCAATCGCTGCTCAGCGCATTCACGGAGGAAAGAGGAGGCTGAGAGGCTTCCGTGGTATAAGGTGCTTTAGGGTGGGAGGTGGGGGTGGGGAGGGGGTGGGTCGGAGCGGTCCGGTCTTTCCCCCTCGCTTGCTGATCCAGAATTAGGGATTAATGGCTCTCTCCAGCCAAACAAATAAGGCATCTGCCTTCAGCACAAGAGGATTACACGGGCTGCTGACGTCACCAGTCAGACAGATGTTGGCTCCCAAAGTCCTGAGCAGCTCGCTGTGTCCTTGAAACCAAAGAGCCGCAGAAGGCGCTCAGCCCCCAAGAGCTTGCCTGGGTACAGCAAAGGGCGAGTGCCCTGCCCTTGCCTACACTCCTGGCGCCAACACTGGCCCAAAGACAGCCTTCTAAGACGTCGCGCTCCTAGTCTCCCCAGCCCTTCCTCACAGCCCTACCGTCAATGCTCAATCTCGCTCAAGGCAAGCCGAAGTCACCATTCTCAGTTGTCTCTTCCTAAAATGGAGACAAGAGCCGACCCCTTCTGGACATCTCATCTAGGTCTAATTGTAAGATCTCAGGCTCTTGTTTGCTCACACATGGATAGCCAAGTCACAGCAAAATAAGCACCTTGGGCCTGACAGAGCCGGTTCCAGATGAGGGGCGGCCTCTTAATTATGTGCGCAAGCAGCAGAAACAGGGCTTATCTGCATCTCCTCTTGCCACTCCGCCATCCTGTCCTCAGGCCGAGGTTTAGGTTTAGGTTTAATCTTATCGCGAATGCTATTCTGGACGAAAGTGCCTTTCTAAACAATGACCCTCTCCCAATCAGCGAACTCTGTCTCCCAGCCAGAGCCCTGGGCCACCACTCACCACTCGGTTGAGTCACGAGGACCTCACCATGGTCCTGATCATTGCATTTTCTTTGCAAGTACTTTGAAGACGTTGTAAATAAAAAAGTAAGTGTGTGTTTGTGTGTGTCCAAAACATACCTATCATCTGATTTTAAGAATCTGTACATTCAGATAACTGCAGTTTTATTCTACAGCCGAATCCAATGAGTAAAGATCAAAAATTAATAAATTTATAAAACCTAAACTCTCTTTAATGTTTTAAAATTTAATTTTAGATATCAACTCTTTTAATTTCTTGAACCTGAATATTATTTTTGCCTTACACGATTTCCCAGACATTTATAAGTCACACTGAAGTCAGGTTATGAAATAAGCCAAAGATACATGAAATTGGAAATTTAAATGAGCAATTTTGAAAGTGTTATGTAATTCACAAATGAAATGGTTTTAAATGGAGTTCAATTCTATAAAGGAATAAAAGCAATTTAAACAATATATGAAACAAAATAAATTGATCTTCAACACAGAGACACACTGAACCAATCCTGTGCCCTGAATCAAATCAGCATATTTTAAAAAATCTGCGACTATCTTAGAAAAGAAAAAATGTTTGCCCACAACACTGAACTGTTGGTTATAGACAGCAATGCCTAAACAGGAGTAGAAGGAAGGAGTAGCTGGATTATATCTCCATTCATATTATCCCTGTCTATCAAAGTGGCATTTAATTTTTCCAATTCTATGCATTTAGAAATTCAGTCACTGATAAAAATCAATTTAATTTGCTCCAGTGTCATTCAGCTAATGCCAGTCTAAGATAGTAAAATTTCTCTACTGTCATCCTGGTCGAAGGCCTTATAAGAAAGAGCCCACATCTTAAATGGATGGCTTTAAATTTGTTATTTACCAGACACAAAAGGTAGACCTCATTTTAATAGGATAAAGAACATTACTATTTAAGACAGAGTATATAAATCGGTGATTTTTTAAAAAACTTGGTTTGAATAATTTGGAAATACCACACTTTAAAGGAGTCTAATTCCTTCTAAAAATCATAAAGATTATTTTTGCCTCCTAACATATTTTGAATGTAAACTCCCATTTTGCTCCCACAAAATTTTACTGGAGTCCCTTTTGCTCAGTGATTTAATATAAGTTCGCTGTCCATGGTCTTGATCCACATGAAGGGAGATGCTAGTGATGCATTTTGAAAAATGTAAATCACAATGCTTCTGCACCAATTTTATGCCCTAACATTTTAAGATAAGGGGGAAACGTCCATAGGCTTTACATTCTCTCTCCCATTGCAGTTATTTTCATTTTTCCACCAAAATGAGAGTACAGGAAGCAGATGGGGAAAGTTTGCATTTCATTATTTTTGAGCTGACAAAACCACCAACCCATTTATGGGTCCAAAGAATTGTAGTAGGTAGGAAATAGTATTTTTCAACAGCATTTTTTCTTTCAAAAGAGTCACATAGACCTCCTTTTATAGGCATCTTTGTCTACTTTTAAATATAGTTTAATAAATGCAGAAATTTTTACAAAAGTGAAAAATTAAGAAAAAAAGCTAAGCAACAACCTTCTTACTTCTCTCTCCAGACAGATAAATATAGATACATCTCACACACACACACACACACACACACACACACACACACACACAAGCACTAAGAACATTAAACTGAATCCCATCTCTAACACCTTATAATTTTTCCTAATGAAGCAAAGAAGGCATGTGCTCTAGCAGTTCAGGCTACTTAATAATTCCTTCTGTCCAAAATAACGTTTCATCTTCGGTTTAAAAAACAAAAGACCAACCTAGTAGGTAACATTTAACCTCTCCTGGGGTTTCCCTGAGCGCGTGAAAGAATAAAGAAAAAAAATTTCCTTCTTCCCTCCAATTACTTTTCTTTCGTCTTTTATTTTTCCTTTTGATTATCAAGAAAAGTATGATATATACATATAAACAGACACTTATTGTCCGAATCCTTGAGAGCCGTTTGGGATCTTTGAAGGGCACCGACCTGCACAAATTGGTCATATTTTTGTTCTGATACAAGTATCCTAACGGTGAGAAAACAGGATCTCGCCTAAACTGAGGTCGGTACCCACGCCAGGCCACGGGGCCAAACTTCAGTGGTTCACACTTTTCCGGGCACGAGAAAGCTACTTTCCAAATAAGTATTTAGAACTTGGGAAAATCCTGGTACCGGAAGAAAATGGCCTAAACACAATAGAACTCGCCATTTTCTCCTTGGGAAACACAAAGCGCTTGGCGCTGCCGGGCACACAAAGAAAGCGTGGGCCCGCGGAATTCTTGCACATTTTTCAAGAGGCCAAAATATACCTCCCCCAGAACCGCAAATTTCTCCGCCTGGGCGCTCCGAGAGACAAACTCTCCCACCCTCACTCAGCCCTTGTCTCAAGAAGATCCTTTATTTGAGATGTAGGTAAAAAACCCACTGGAGGCGCGATGCTAGCTAGCGAGCTAACCCCGGCGAGACTAAGCCCTGCAAACCGAAGAGCCTGGCTCGCGGTGGCCCCACACTCCATTCTAGGCCAGGGGTGCTCACGTCCCCCCTCTCCTCCTCAGGTCTCTCCTTCCAATTCCATCCCGTCTCCCCTGCACGTCTGAGAGTCCGGGAGCATAAGATCTCCGCGACCTGATTTCCATCCAGTGCCTGGAACCAACCTTGCAGCCCAGAACCGGGCGGGAGGCTCTCAAGGATGCTCGCTACGCGGGAACCCCTTGACTCGGCGCCTCCCGCCGCCCCCCGCCCGCTGCTCCAAGTCTCCGCGTCCAAGAGAGCCAGTGCCCTGCTCCGCACGCCCACAACGGGCGACACACTTCACCCACTCACGTGCAGAAAGTGCAAGCTTTGAGGAAGCCCCTGTGAATAAAAATACCCCAATTCAACCGGCGCCCCGACTCACAAAGCGAACACTCCCAACTCAGCCAGCGACGCCAGCGACGCAAGAGCCCGGCGAACGCAGGAAAAGATAGTACTTACAGCCGTGCGCGTTTGGGTAATCCGCATCTCAGCCCGTTCGGTTTGTTAGTTTAAAAAATATGTACACATCTCTATCTATTTGATTTTGCACATCTTCCACCGTTGAGAAGAACCAAAACAAAAATCTTGTCGCCTACAGGGGATGGGGGAGGGGGATGGCGATTTTCATTGTCTACGCTCAGCACACGCAGCCCAAGGAAAAACGCTCATTGCCGTGTGTGGCTCCTTCTACTTTCTGCTTGAAATTCAGAAGCTTTCAACGCAGTAAAGCGGGGGTTTGGTCTCCTTCCCTGCCTCCCTCCCTCTCCGTTTCCTCTTCTCTCTCTCTCTCTCTCTCTCTCTCTCTCTCTCTCTCTCTCTCTTCTCCCTCTCTCTTCTCTTCTCCATCCCGAAGCCTCTCTCTCTCTCTCTCTCTCTCTCTCTCTCTCTCTCTCGTGTTTTTTTTTTTTTTTTCAAAAGAGGGCAGGTCGCTTCCTGCATCCCAATGAGTTAAATCAGTCACTTACTTCTCATGCATCAGCAGCCTCTTTAACAACCCGAGGGCTGCAGGCACAAAAGAGCATTTAGCTGCCTCCAATTTGTGTGGAAGGCCTGTCCTTAATTTGTTTTTGGAGTATAATTAAATCATGTATTTCACGTAATATGAAAATAGCAAGTTCCCAACTTTAGCCAATGGTAACCTTTGAAAATATAACCCCCTTCTTGTCAGTGTCGTTAGAAAGGGCCTAGGACGCCCCAGAAACGGAGAGGCCAAAGGTTTAGGCCCAAATCTACCCGCCCCTCCCCCCTTTCACACGTCAAGGTCACAGTCATATGATTCCCCTATTGATTTAAAATGGTGCTTTTTTTTTTTTTTTATCAACTCCTCGCCTTGGAAAGGAATTAAGTCTTTTTGTGGTATGGGAAGATCTGAAGGATTAAATAAATAAATACATCCTTAATCTGAAATACACACGTAAGCAGAATCAACCGTGATCAGACGTTGGGATGGGTGGGGGGAGGCTGACATACCCTGTGAGAGTGTGTGGTTTGCATCTCCCCCTCCTCGCCTGGCGCATTCTGAGGTCTCTCGGTTTTGCTCGGGTTTCTTCCGGCGACCGAGTGGGCCTTACCCGCGAGAGGGCCGGCGCCTTGATTTTTTTTAAGCTCTCAGGGAGTCTCTGAGGGGTCCAGATCTCGCGGACACCGCCCAATGATCAGGGGGGTTGTGTGTATGCCCCCCTCCTCTAACGGGGCTGGGGCACAAAGAGCAACTCTGCCTTCCCGCAGTTTCTCTTTCAGAAAAAGAACCCTAGGCCCGGCCATTGTTCTTCCTCAATAAAGGGGACCGAGGGTGACAACAGAGAGACCTCCTCTTCCCCCGTACTCACCACCCACCTCCTCCCTCACCTCACCTACTGCAACTGCGGGGAGAAATTTCGGAATCTGTTCTTGCTCCTGACACGCCTGTCTAGGAAATCGTAAAATCCAGTATCGTTAATAGCTCGGTTATCTTCTTTGCATTTCTTCAGCAATATTCCGTTAAGTCGCCACCCTCTGCCTCCTGGCCCCCATTTTCTGGTTCTATTAGTGCCTGTTTAGAAACCCTGCGCTTGGATACCAGGGGGATTAGGACTGCAGATAACCGCATTTAGTTCCATAGAAAGGGAACCAAACAATATAACTGGCCACCTCCCGCCTGTGGATATTCGCTCTTATACTCTAAATCACCCTGGGGTTTTGAGTAAGGCCATGTTTCACCTTGAACATTTATCAAACCGGACTCTGCCCCTCTGCTGCCGCAGGAGGACGCACAGGCCATCAGCACCCAGCTGACATCTGCTTGAAGAAGCCAACAGTACCTCCAACGGGGTATTTGCGAAAAGTGGAAACCAAAAATGAAAGGGGTTTTTGAAAATTGAAATATAAACACACACACACACACACACGCACGCACGCACACACACACACACACACACACGCGCGCATTTGTTCTGAAAATGCTGAGTTTGGGGGCCTCGAATTACCTAAGATGAAACAACATCTCTGAGGCTGAGCTCAGACTGAAGGCCTCAGTGGTCGGGTGTTTTATTAGCGGTGAGAGAAAACGCTCTCTTTGGAGGCACTAGAAAGAATGTGCATCGTCCCCCTGCTCTTTATCTTTCACCGGATGATGCTCATTCTATCCGTTTCCAGTTTATTGACCTGGGATGTGGGACTGTTAAAGATCGGAACATCTTGCCAAAGCCTGAGGGAGGCAAGGTCACGCGGTGCGCACCGCATCCCGCCGCCGGGAAGGTGCGGGCTCTGAGCTCTGGTTCGCCAGAAGGGTCTGCTCTGTAGGGTGAAGACTTCAGACGAGCCGGGTGGGTCCTTAATCCCCACTGCAGCTCTGGTGATGCCAGCTTTGCCTCATCTACCCGGGTCCTGGGATTTCAGCCTTGTTGGTGGGGAGGCCTTAGGAAGAAACCCAGGCGGCGGTGCGTTTCCTCCGTATAGGCCGCTCCCTCGCCCGCGGTTTATTCTAAGTAGAGGCTGCAAAGGAAAAATCTGGACATCAGAGACGAAGGCTGGACCATTGACTCGGGCCTTTCACCGTCCCCACCCCCCCCAACAGATGGCGGGGCCAGGACACCTGCAAGGCAGTTCGCAACCGCCGCCTGCACGCACCTCTCCGAACGCGGGCCACAGTGTCGGATCAAATAAGGTCACCTAACGTCCTGGTTCCACATCGCTCAGGCCCCCGCCCGAAGAACTTTTCTCTGGACACCTTTCGGTCCATCCGGAGAACAGAGCTTCCAGCCTCCGTCTCCCGCCCTTGGTCCAGGAGCCTGAGCAGGAGACGCCTTTCCAGCCCCGTTTATTTTCCGGGTTTGTCATCGCACAAACCTCCTCCATCCCGTCGCCCGGGCTTGGAGCTTATGAAAATGTAACCCAACTCATTGCCAGAAGTTGTTGCTAATTAGTGGATAATAAACTTCTGTAGCCAGGGCACAAAAGTCTTTTAAAAGTGCAAAGGTGTTCTTTGTTATGGCATCAGAAAAGGGATTAGCATATCAATTGGACGGGGGGACCGGACAATGAGCCCTCCTCCCCCTTCACCGCCCTGAGTTCGCCGCCCGCCGCTGCCACCTCCACCTCCTTTTTCTGCCCTTCCTCCTCC
>NW_011888880.1:1330029-1343476 GCF_000151845.1 Pteropus vampyrus | reverse complement strand
CCCCGCCCGAGCCCGCCTGGGAGCCGGCTCCCCGGGCGCACGGGAGGCTCCGAAAGCCCGCCCCGGGCCAGGTGCAGAAAAGCAGAGCAGAAGCGAGCCTCTCGGAGACGGAGACGCGGCCCAGGCCTGCGCTGCCCAGGCCCCCACTCCCTCGACGACCCTGCCGGGCTGGGTCGGCCCTGGGCCGCCGGGGCTCGGGAGAGGAGCAGCAGAGGACCGCGCAGGGAAGAAAGGCGACAGGGGGACGAGCAGCGACGGCGCGCTTCGCTCGCCGGCGGCTGAGCTGGACCCGCCACTTCCCGGCCGGCCTGGAGCCTCTGCGCCCCGCAGGCTCTGCAGCCCCGGCCACCCCAGCCAGGAAACGTTTTCTTTTCGCTTTTTCTCCCCTCCCCCTTTCCCCTTTCTCCCTAGAGGCAGCTTCTGTCTTCTAAGTGCATTTGGGGAAAAGAAAAAAAAAAAAAAGAAAGAAATCTCCGGGCTTTCCTTTTCCACCCGTCTCACCTCCTCCTAACACTGGTGTTCGGCGAACTAGCGCCAAACTCACACAAGTTTTCCCCAAAACGAGCCGCTATAACTACCGGGAGGAAAAATGTCGGGGAAAAAGTGGAGGCCGGTGTTTCCCTAAATGCAAAACATCAGAGAGGAATGTGAAAAGAGCTTTACTTTCCCTGCGAAATCTCCATTGTTGCTTGGCAAACAATAGGAGCCCGGGCGACTGTGGGGCTGTGAGAATGAATAGGCGATCGGCGGGATGTGTGCGGGTCAGTGCTTGGGGTCCCGGGCCTAAAGCCCCTTTCTCAGCTTGCCACAATAAACCAGAGCAAGGTTTAGTCTTTACTGGGTCACCGGCCATCCTCTATTATTCAACACTTCACAACAAAAAACACTTATTAATCAGCGCTGACCAGAGGCCCCTTTTGAAACAAGAGAAGAGGGGAGAGAGGGAGAGAGAGAGAGAGGGGGGTGAAAAGAAGATTGAGAAGCCCTGGACAGATCTTTCTAAAGCCAGAGCAACCATAGGGTACTTTCCTCCAGTGGCCCAAGTTTATTTGACACAACAAAGTTTCTAATCAGGCCACGGAGACCTGGATTTCTTCTCATTTGCCTTATTCCTTGTCTCTTCCTCTGAAGATTTTGGAGACTTTGTTGCGATGAAGGATGGCTTTAGGTCAAATTGCTAAGGCCTGATCTTAAAGATCTAATTGCTATTGGAAGAGAAGCCTGTTTCCCAGCTGGGCCTCCACTCTGGAGATGGCGCAAGGAAGACTGTCCAGCTCTGCTCTGGGCACCCTGCTGATGGATGAGGTGTCAGGCCAGTAGTCATGTGAGGACTGGTTTCCAAATGGTATGAGCAGTAGTCGTATGTGGTACTTATTGGTGATAGTGAATGCAATCTGTAGATTTTCTACTTTATGATGTTTTAGTCTGGATATCTTAAATGACTAAATTTGCTTGCTAGAATCAAAAGGAACTGATTATTTCTATGCTTAGACAGGGTTTTAAGGGAAAGAATGTGCTGAGTAGTTTTAGAGAAGAAAATGGTTCAAAATGTTCCATACCACTAAAATCAGGGGTTCTTGGCTCAACTTTGGTAATTTTTACAGTTGATTTGATGTTTATAACCTAATTGTATTTCTTTCATTTATCTGGTTACATGATAATTAGGAACACATGCTCAGACATACATGGACACTCATATACATCAAACTGAAGTGCTACATACATCAGCTTTATGGATGAATTTACTCCACTTGGAATTCAGCTAGACATTTTTGATGGCAAAATTTTGTCGCTTTCTTGATTTGGGGTTGGTGGCCAATATTTCTTGGTTATTCTGTCTGTTTTACATTATTCAGGTTGTAATGTAGCCAAGTGAGGAAAGCTCTTGTGTAATGGCTGATGTGTACAAGTGAACAGAGGTAGCAGATATTGAATCTGGGTTGTCAAAAGACACAAAACAATTATTTTTCTAAAGAAATACAAGTGAATATCAGTGCAGTATTCTTTTAAGGTTAAAAATTCGTTTGTGTGTACTTTTGGATTCCTGTGTAACATAACTATGCATTTCACTAGTTATGATTCAAAGAAGCCTTTAAACCCAGAAAATGTATGGATAAGGGGCTGTGAGTTCAGCAAATTAAGCTGTAGAACTAGATGGCTTGGTAATGAACACAAGAAGGCAGAATTACTTGGTAGTAAACTACACCATATTTATATTTACCAGAGTTTATGTAGTACATGCAGAAATGGGTTGCATGGTTTGGTCTCAGGAAGTGTTTTACTTAGATGCCTACTATTTGAGATTGGCTTTTTTTATGTAGAAAATATTGTGTTACTCAGATTTTGCAGAGCTCAACGGTTCTTGCAATGGAGCAATCAACTGTTATCTGAATTATTTAAAGCCTGGGATTAAAGGCCTTGGAGTTGAATGCTGACAAGCTCTCAGATGTAGGCAGGGGCAAGTTAAGTATTCTTTTCTTCCTGTATATACTTTGAAAATAATTTGGTCAAGTGTGGTGAATTATTTTTAAAATTTATTCATAGGAACAATGAATAATTCTTTATAAATTGTTTTCCAAATGAGCAACTAAGATTATTCAGAAAGAGGAGGTATCTGTTTAATACATAACAGAGTGTCACCTAAAATGATTGTTTTTAAAGGGTTATTCTTTAACAAACATTTTTTGCTATAGAAATCTCCACTGTTTTTGAAAATTGTTTAGGGTGTGGATACACAGAAAATATTCATTCGACAAATTTATTTGTGGGTCATGACAACTTTATGTCATGTTTTTCCTCTTAATATTTTGGTTGACTTCCTTAAAGGAAGCAATATTCCATTATGTGTGTATTTTTACTTGTAAACTGAAGGTATGTACTAAATGGAACTAATCATTCACAGATTATCTAAGTGAGTTCTACTGAATAAGCAGTCGAGAAAAGCGTTATCATAATATATAATACATTGAATGTGTATATATATCATCACACAGCACATCATTTTAACATATATTTATAGAGTCAAAATACTTTCATTTTTTTTTTTTTTTGCTAAGAAATTAAATAGCATTGTAATGACATTCCCTTAAACATACCACTGAAATTGTATGGAAATTGGAATAGCTTCCACATTTGTCAAAGAAGAAAAGAATAATACATAAACATTATATTCAGCAAATAGAGAAATGTTGTTTGTTGATATTATTTACCATGGAAGCAATACTTATTAAATTTGGTATATTTTTATGAAGTCATTGTTATTCCAAAGTACATTTATTTATTCAGTACTACATATATACTGTTGCATTTTTTTTTAAAAAGAAAATGCTTACACCTGTAATAAAAACCTAAAAATTATGCAATAGATTTAGGACATCATAAAAATTATAGGTATCTAAGTCATCTGTATTCTGGAAATTTTTTTTTTTTGTCTTAAAAACATCCATCTGGACATAAAAAAATGACACAGTTAAATAAATCTCAGCTACAAAAGGAAACAAATATCTTGATGTAACTTGTGCATCTTAATCCAAATGAAGGTTAAATGGCAAAGCCTATGTTTATAAAAATGAAAAGTATATGCAATCTGGTGAGTTTATTTTAAAACATTTCAATTTTTGCATTTGTTTTTCTTCCTGACATGCACATAATTCAGACATTTTTTTCCATCTTGACAGAATTTGTCAAATTCATTTCAAATTTATATCAACATGATCTGACAAAGTATAGTATCAATAGGTTATCGTGAAGTATATATGCAAACTCTACCAAATGTTGCTTTAATACATGCTGCTTTTTCTTTTATCTAAAAATAAATCAATGTGGTTTTTCATGGTAGAGAGAAGGTAAAAAGGAACTGATAGAAATTTGACTTGCCCCCTATGATTTGCCCTGTTGCCAGAGAATTCTGGTTAGTTGTATAGATTTAAGACTTCTGTGGAGATACGCAACCTGGTGCTTATTTATTTATAAACTTCCACCTCACTAGAGACTCAAAGTTATATTTAGAAAACTAGAACCTCACACAATATGTGTTTATTTGATTCTTCGATTTAAATACTTCATGAGTACACCAAAAGTAATTTTTAATGGAAACTTTTCATTAGGTTTACATGCATTCCATCTAAACATTCCTGATGTATTTCTGTATATACCATGATAGGACTTCTCACTTTTTGGAAACAAAGGAAAATCAAACATCTAAATGAAACTTTACCCCCCAAATTATTTCCATAGTTCCTTTTTAGTTTAATATTTCCATCAACTAATTGCATTTTGATACATGTGCTGTAGAGTCCATTTTGGCTTACACAACAATTTTTCACCCAGGAATCTACTTATATAACCATTTGTGACAAAGCAGAGTACTCTGGAGAATTTCACAAAAGGCTCCAAAGGGATGTGTGTGTGTGTGTGTGTGTGTGTGTGTGTGTGTGTGTAAACTAAATTTCAATACTTTGTGGATGTTTATTATTAAAGTTTAAAAGGAATTATTCAGCACTCCATGGTACTTTTTTTTTTTTTAAATGAAAGCTAAGTTTTAGAAATGCCTGCAAAATAAAATATATAAAATGAAACACTTCTGTATTTGGATGTTTTACCTTGGCAATCAGAGACTGAGTCTATAAGGTTGACACAAGCATTTCTTTCAATTAAGGAGGAAATTTGAAGATACTAAAGGAAACTAGCTGTATTGAGGTTATGGCAAAGAACTAAGGCGTTTTTGTTTGTTTTGTTTTTGTGTTGTTATGGATTAGAATGTAGCTCAATGTCCTTGAACTCCTCTAGTTTCCCTTATATGTTTCATTGCCTTTGTGGAGATACTAATGGGGTTGGGGGGGGCTGGTAGGGGTGTTAGAGAGGAGGGGGTGGGCTGTAGAGTCTATGGATCAGAGTCTGTGTGGTGATGCTGATGCTACTGAACCAGTCTTCTTGTGCCAGGAAAGGATCCATTTTTCAAGCTTTTATTTCTCTCTCATTCTCCTGCCTCTCTGCTCAAAGTGCCTAAGAGATCCCATGAAAATTAAGCTCTGGTACAAATCATTTGTTCTGTACCTAATGACAAAGGTATCAAGAGGCAGGGGAATGACTCAGGTCTCACGTCAGGACTGGCCCTTTGGAATTCATGCTAATCTGCAGCAATATAATGTTATGTTTTATGTATGTGCATGATGTTTTATTTCCCAGTAGTTACATGTACATCGCAGATGCATGGATACCATATTTAAAATTAAAACTTTAAAAATGAGAACATTTACTCTAACATATTTTGTAAGAAAAAAGCATTAGAGGGGAAAAGGTCTTAGCTATGGGGAAGGAAAAAGTGCATAGCCATGACAATATGTAATTACACTGCATTGCAATTGGCTTTAATCAAACTTCAGTTTTCTGAAGACCACAGTTAACTGAAATTTATGGATATCCCCAAAGTTTTTCTAGATACTCCAGCTTCTTATGAAAGGGAACTTTTATAAAACTGGCCAGCTGAAACCCCACTCTCTCTCAACTGCTTTTTATCCCAAGGTGGTTCAGTGATCCTCTGAGACCTAGAGATAAACAGGTTTGTTTACGCATGCACATCACCACGAAGCAGCATAGCCCAGACAAGTTATTCTGGGGTCACCTGGGAGGAATTGAGATAGGAGCCACGGGGCGGGATCAGAAAGACGGCTAAGCTTGACATGACAGGTTCTCTGGGCTTTGTGAAGGCCCTTGCTCTCAGGAGCAGAGCCACAGTTTCTTCCAAGTGGTGGGGCAATGCCAATTTCATGCTTTGGTACGGACCTGGCTTTGCTAACACTACCGCTAATGAGTCCTACAGCTTTAAAAAAAAATGAGCTTTGTGGTTTAGCTCTCTTTTTCTCTCCTTTTGCCTCCTCCTCTTTCTCCCCTCCTCCTCCTCCATCTCTTCCTTCGTCCTTTCTTCTCTCCCTCTCTTCTCAGACTGTAGTGGCACTGGGAAAGCCCTCGGGACAGGTGTGCACTCTGCTCTTGGTTTGTTTGCTTTGTTAGTTACGCTTTAAAACTGGTCAGGTAAGGGCCGAAGTGTCTTTACTCATCTTTTTTTCTATTTTTTCTTCTGGGTGTTCCATTCTTCAAAGAAGCTAAATGTTTTAAGACTAATGCGCTTGCTGAGCACAATTCTCTCCCTGGAGTCTGGAGGTCTGGCCAGAGGCGTGGAGGAGATTGAACTGCAGGTGTGGTTTTCTTCCAGGGTGGACTTAAGGTGGCCTGAAGTTTACTCATCTGACAATGCCTAAGCACAATCCCAAACCTTTAAGAATTCTCCTGTTTTACAAGTTTACAAGTTCTACTGGATCTGAAAAGAAAGGGAATGAGTCGCCCTTCCTGGATAATTCTGTTTTGATTGTGTCCCCATTCCCTTCTGAAATGTGTGTATGATGGGGGAGGGGGCGGGGGCGGGGGGGGGGAGGGAGGGAGAGAGGGGGGGGGGGAGAGAGAGAGAGAGAGAGAGAGAGAGGCAGATGATGGTAGGAATAGTTGCTGAGATGTAGAAATGGCCTTAGTTTAAAGTTGGAAAGCAGATATATACAGATACGGTCATCAAGGACTTTTTAGGACATCAAAACAAGTCAAACAAACTTGGATAAATAATCGTGCAGTTTCACATCTCTAGTTTGGAAATGTACTTCTAGAGATGGATCAGGAGATTAAGGGGACTGAACAATCTGAATTTCCTGGGAGGTGATAGAATTGTTGGGTTTTAAGAGAGGTCGTCCATTGTGTCCTCTGACCTTTAGGTAGAACTGAGGGACGGTGGAAAGAAAAAAGAAGTGAAATTTGTTGGGTTTACCATATGTCAAGTGTTCTCGCAGGCTCTTTCACGGCACATTATTTCACATATTCTCACCAGAACCCTTGAGCATAATAAGGATTAATTTTTCTTCATTTTAGAGATGAGTACACTGAACCTCTGGAGGGTTATATAACCTGACCAGGGTCATACCTGACTAACACCTTTTGGAATCCAGATTAGAATTCAAATAAGCTTGTCTCCAGAATCTGTATTCCTTTTCTTAAACCAGAAATATCTCATAGGATTTATTTTCCTTATAATCATTTATGACAAAAGTAAGCATTTAATTACCGTATGTCTTCCGATTCATTTTTCTCTATACTCTCTTCCCTGTGGTTATTTCAAACTGTCATAGGGATAGGTACCTTATGCTTTTCCATACAGAGGACAGGTGGACACCAGACAGGCTGTCCTGCTCCAGCAGGGCTTCTGGGACATTCACTGAAAAAAAGGTGTAAGCTGAAGAGGTAAACAGGGCCGAATCCTGGAGGAAAGTGAGCTTTTAATTTGTATACATTTTTTTTTTTTTTTTAGGGTAAAAGGGGCTTTGCCTACCAGGGTTAAACATATATGTATATATGTATATATACACATATATATACATATATATACACACACACATACACACACACATACATACATGAATTGTTATTTTATGTTGCAGTAAACTGTGAAACAGAAAAATTGGGCAAAGGCAGTAGTAATGTTACTTTTCAGAAATTTAATTTGGGGATGTGATGATTCCTTTTCCTTCTTTTCCCAGTTCTTTATTATTTATTTTAAGAAAGTTTTTATTTTTTTGCTATCATATTTCACAACCTAACACACAGTGTTGCCAATTAAATCGTGTGTCTGAAATTTCAAGGGCTCGAGCTAGTTCTTTATTGAGGTTAGGTATCGGTTAGTAGCAGAATTAACTATTTTGAGCCCTCAATTTACTATGTTGCACTTATTAAATATTAGTGCTTAATTCCCAAAGAAAGGGGAAAAAAGAGTATGCAAGTAATATACTATATTGCATGGAGTTTTCTAGATATGAGTATACTTTTAGTATATTGAATATAATTCTCTGCTTCAGTTTTCTTACCATGAGTAGTAATCCTGATTTTAATGGAAACTGTAACATTTCATTAATATTGGTAGAACACCCTGAGAATGATAATTTCAAATATAAAAATAAAAAATGCTGAGTTAGAAAACATTTCAAGTTAAATTAATGCTTCTATTTTCTTACAATTTCTTGTTGAAACATTAATTTTCCTTCAAGATCCTTATGTTAAAATTTATAAATGACTATTACTCACATACAAAGACTATTTCTGAAAAAATAAAGACCTTAATGTAAGAATGAGACCTTAATCTAAGAATTCTTTTTGCTGAACTAAAAACTCACAGGAAATGTAGGTTAAAAAAGAATAATATTCTTAGAATTGAAGTATTTTGGTGATTAAAACGACTTAGTAAGTGATGATGGAAATATGAAAGAACGTTACGATTTAACATAGCGATTTGGGGATAGGAATTAAACATTAGAGATCACACCAAGTATTTACTTCAAATATACACATAGCCTTGGAAGTTAAGCTTTTGAGTATAAATTACTGTTAGTAGTACTAATCAAAATCAAGGATTGAGGATTACTGTGAGGAACATAGGAAAAAAACAATAAGGGCACATACTTATTTGAATTCTTTCAGAATAGTACTGTAATGTCAGTGGCAAATATTAATCCAATTATCACTAAATCCTAAGTTTTATGTGGAATCAAATATCAGGTGAGCCAATATAGCTCTCTGACTTTGATTTAATTTCTTCATCCCCAAAATGGAGATAAAATTGCTGACTTGCAAAAGACATAGTAAATACTAATCAATCAATGGGCTTGAGCATTACTAATAAATTCCCTTTTCTTAATTCAGTTTTCAAGGCTCCAGACTCAGACATGCTAAAGATGCAGAAGTTCTGTGTTGATATACAATGTCCCTCAAAATTTGTTTTGTTCACTTGTGTACCTAGCAGATTCCAAATACAGACGAGTTTCTTGAAGAGCTTAAAACTGATTTTAAGCTAATCAAATCACAGTGGAACTTTTGGTAGAAAACACTGAATTCTACTGGTTTCACCTATGAGGCTTAAGATCTGTATGTGTTTTTATGAGTGTGTGTGCGTGTGTGTGTGTGTGTGTGTGTGTATACACTTATGTAAGCAGTTTCTTTGCCTTTAGGTAGAAATGTAGAAAAATATATTTTGGGAAATAAACTGCCAAATCACAATGAATCTAAACTAGTACTTATCTCCAGTTTCTAATATGTATGCAGTGCTTAAAGGAAGGGCAACATCTGCCTGTGAATTAGCAGGCATGGATTTAAATGGAGCTGGTTGTATCTGACCTGCTTAACCTAATTTTAAGGAGTTGTTTTAGGTTTGCAGGAATTAACTTACTATAATAACTTACCATCATCGATGCAGGAAAATAAGTTAGACCACGTGACAGCCTCCTAGGGCGATTGAGTTTCACATGTATGTGGTATTATGGAAAAGGCACTGGATGAAGAGTCAGGAGCCCTGTTTCTAAGGCCTGGCTCTACCTCTAATCAACTGAATGAGGCAAGGAGCAGTGCCGGTTTCCTCAACTGCAAAGTGAGCGAACCGAGTTAACATCATGCCCCCTGGTCCTACTACCTGAATTTCTTGATTCCTAGGCTGATACTCTCCCTGCTGTTTCACTCTACCTTTCCAAAAGGGTTTCTGTGGGCCAGGAATCAACTCCAGACAAACTATGTGGCAGGGAGTATTGCCTGCAGAGAGCCGTACACATATTCAATAAATACATGTTGCTTGAAATACTTGATGATTAATTAACCATCTAGAGAAAGCCTGTAATCAATGTTGATGACTAAGCCCTAATGGCAAAATAGTTAAAATTTATTGACTACCTCTAATGTGCCAGGCACTTTATTTGCAGTTTGCATATGATATCTCATTTAAGCAATCATTCAGGAAACACGTCTAAATCTTCCTGGAGAGTTCTGACATTGTGGTAGTACTGACTATTCTTCTTCGGAAAAGTTTTTTTTCTGCTGGACTTGTTTGGAGCCTCTCTCACAATGTCATTTGAAGAAATTCAATAACGGTAAATGGATTTGCATTGGAAGAAAGCAGGGCTAAAAATTCCAAAAACAAAACAAAACAAAACAAAACAAAAAAACCAAAACCAAAACCAAACTCAAACTAAAGCATTGAATGTATAAATTGCATCTTGAAAGCTCTAGCCAACACCATGTTCGAGCCAGAATTTTTCTCATCATCCATGGTTCTTTCTCTTCTCTGAATATCTAATTAGGCAGGAAGTGGGGTTTAAAAAAATTCCACCATGTAAATATCTCAAGAATTCATTTTCTCCTCTCTATCCATGGGGTCCTTGTTTTAGTTCAGACATTCGTCATCTCTCTTGTGGAATGTTATGATAGGCTCCTCACCTTCTCCCTGGTCACCTTTTCCTAATCTATTGTTTTTTCCTTGCTGCCAGACTGTTTCCTAACATTACATCTGGTCATGTTTAAAATTCTTCAACAGCTCCTCTTAACATCCTACCTGGGTCACTACTTCTTTGTCACCTTCATCCCAGGAGGAGGGAGCTGCCCCATCCTCTGGTTTCTGTGCACTTTGATATATACTTGTTTTAGCAAGTATATTTTATGAATATACTATCTCTCCTATTGGTTTGTGAGGTTTCTTTCTGTAATGAAACATCATTGAATCATATCAGTGATTGGCACTTTGTTAATAATTGTTGAAAGCATAAAGAATTTGGGGAGCCTGAACTGTTTTCTGCCACCAACAGAAGACTAGATAGAATTTTGATTTTAAGCTTCCATTTCTTCTGGCCCATGACTATTTCTCTCTGAGGTAAGACTAGTTCTATGTTGTTAAGCCAGTTTTGGAGATCTATCTCACCGAGAATTCTAGCATCTCAAGGCTTCCTGCCTTCGTTGATTTGGGAGCCAATGTACTTCTTTCTCTAGAGCAGGATATAGCTAACGAGGTTGATGAAAATGATTTGAGATCTCAAAGCATAAGCAGTAGAGTCAGAAAGAGCTAATTTCTAATGGTGATTTCGTCATCTGTTAGTTGTATGAGCTTGAGTGAATTTCTTAGCTACTCTGAACCTTAATTTCCTTTTCTGTACAATGGAAATAATTCTTAGGCTATAGAGCTGTTTCTGGTCGTTCAGTGTTATGACACGTGCAAAGCACCTAGTGTAGTGCCTGGCGTAAAGTAGACTCTAATAATAGTAGCTATTATTATTATTATTATTATTACTTAATTCTCTGCTATAGCGGAGAGTGGCATCACTCACTGTTCATTAAAGTTGCTTTTCTAATCCTCTATCTTGTTTCTCTTGAAAAACCCAACCTTATAATTTCGATGCATGGAAAGGGCTTGGTTTATTACCTTAGAATTTATGATAAGCCACCTATTTGGCCAGGTGACAATTGGCCAGGGCCCAGAGATAAGTATTTCAGGATAAATTCTCTAAGGCCTGATACTCCTTTCTGATAGTAGGACCTAAAAGTGTCTTAGGGTCAAGGTTACCCTGAGAATCAAAGCTGAATTCCTAGTCCCAAAAGGAAATGTTTCCAGGGCTGAGGATGATAAAGAGAGTTGCAGGAAGCCAGGCAAGAGGAAACATCCTGAGAATGACCTGAATGGAGATGGGTGGAGAAGGGAGCAGTGGAGCCTTCTCAGACGCCCTACCGAAGCCTCGCATGTCTGTAAGGCCTGGAACTCTGGGCTCCAGCAAGTGAAGCTAATGGCTAGAGTATTGAAGAGACTTTTATACTTTAGAAGAGATAGCCAATGGCCTTTTAGCATCAAGATATTTCTTCAACTTTCTTAGCAAATTCCTTCACCTTGCCACGCTTCCTGACTTCCCATGAACTAGTGATTTGTCTTTGTTAATAAACCTCAAAAAGCGCCTCAAATTTATTATCTCCAAAACAGAGCTCTTGAGTTTCTACCCTCCCTGAAACCTACCTTCTGCCAAATCCGCCCAGTTTTCCCCTCGTCGTAAATGACACATCCATTCATTGGAGACACTACAGAAGCCATCCTGAGTCCTTTTTTCTCACCATCTATCCATCCATCCATCCATCCATCCATCCATCCATCCATCCATCCATCCATCCATCCATTTGCAAACCCTATAAATTCTATCATCAAAGTATTTCCTAAGTCTGATCACCTTTCTCTATCTTTACCACTATTATCTTACACTGAGCCACCATGATTTCTCTCTTGATCTACTGCACTAGTTTCCAAACTGGTCTGCAGACTCTCCTGTTCTCCAACCACAGCCCATTCTCCCCAGAGTTGCCAGAGTGAGCTATTAAAATGTAAATCAAAACACAGGATTCCACTGCCCAGAACCACATAAAGCTTTCTATCACACTCAGAATAAAATCCAGAGTTCTTGCAATAACCCAAAGACGATGCATAATCTACCTCTCGCCTACCCCTTCCAGTTCTTTTCTTCTTTCTATCCACTTATTCCTTTCCAGCTTTTCTGGCCTTCTTATTCATGAACCTTGTGTATTATGAAACTAATAAAGTTTCCCTCTTAACTGGTTTCTAATAAGTTTAGAGCTAAATCTATGGCCTATCTCTAGTAAGACTATAAGAGTATACATTTTTAAAAATAATTTTTTAATTTTTCAATTACAGTTGGCATACAATATCATATTAGTTTCAAGCATGCAACATAGTGATTAGACATTCATATAACTTATGAAGTGATAACCCCCATAAATCTAGCACTCATCTGACGCCATACATAGTATTACAATATTACTGACTATATTCCTTATGCTATACTTTACATCCCCATGACTATTTTGTAATTATCAAATTGTACTTCTTAATCTTATCTCCTTTTTCACTCATCCCTCCAAACCCCCCTCCCATCTGGCAACCAACAAAATGTTCTCTGTATCTTTGAGTTTGTTTCTGTTTTTTTGTTGTTGTTGTTGTTGTTGTTTATTTTGTTCTTTAGGTTCTACATGTAAGTGAAATCATATGGCATTTCTGTCTGACTTACTCCTCTCAGCACAATACCCTCCATCCATGTTGTTGCAGATGGCAAGATTTCATTCTTATCTTATGGCTGAATAATATTCCATTGTACATAGGTGCCACCTCTTCTTTATCCATTCAAACACTGATGGACACCCAGGTTGCCTCCATCTCTTAACTATTGTAAATAGTGCTGCAATGGACAAATGAATTCACATGTCTCTTCAAAGTAGTGTTTTGAGTTTCTTTGGATAAACACCCAGAAGTAGGTTATGGGGTCCTTCTTTGTCTCTTATTGTAACCTTTGTTTTAAAGTCGATTTTGTCTTGTATAAGTATTGCTACTCTACCCTTTTTTCATTTCCATTTTTATGAAATATCTTTTTTTTAAATCCCTTTTCTTTCAGCCTATGTGTGTCTTTCAATCCGAAGCGAGTCTCTTGTAGGCAGCATATGTAAGGGTCTTGTTGTCTTCTTTTCTTATCCATTTAGCAGCCTTATCTTTTGGTTGGAGAATTTAATCTATGTACATTTAGAGTTATTGTTGATAGATATGTAG
>NW_011888880.1:1313950-1329979 GCF_000151845.1 Pteropus vampyrus | reverse complement strand
ATGAATTCACATGTCTCTTCAAAGTAGTGTTTTGAGTTTCTTTGGATAAACACCCAGAAGTAGGTTATGGGGTCCTTCTTTGTCTCTTATTGTAACCTTTGTTTTAAAGTCGATTTTGTCTTGTATAAGTATTGCTACTCTACCCTTTTTTCATTTCCATTTTTATGAAATATCTTTTTTTTAAATCCCTTTTCTTTCAGCCTATGTGTGTCTTTCAATCCGAAGCGAGTCTCTTGTAGGCAGCATATGTAAGGGTCTTGTTGTCTTCTTTTCTTATCCATTTAGCAGCCTTATCTTTTGGTTGGAGAATTTAATCTATGTACATTTAGAGTTATTGTTGATAGATATGTAGTTATTGCCATTTTATTGTTCATATTTTTTACTTTCTTCTTCTTCTTAAAGTCCCTCTAACATTTCTTGTAATGCTGGCTTGGTGATGGTGAACTCCTTTAGCTTTTTCTTGTCTGGGAAGCTCTTTATCTGTCTTTTGATTCTAAATGATAGCTTTGCTGGGTGGAGGAATCTTGGTTGTAGGTCCTTGCTTTTCATCACTTGGAATATTTACTGCCAGTCCCTTCTGGCCTGCAAAGTTCCTGCTGAGAAATCTACTGCCAGTCTTATGGGAGCTACCTTGTAGGTAACTAGGTGCTTTACTCTTCCTGCATTTAAGATTTTCTCTTTGTCTTTAACCTTTGGCATTTTAATGATGATGTGTCTTGTTGTGGGCCTCTTTGGGTTCATCTTTTATGGGGACTCACTGCCCTTCGTGGGCTTGTATGTCAATTTCCTTTGCTAGGTTAGAGTTTTCTGTCATTATTTCTTAATATAGGTTTTCAATTCTTTGCTGTCTCTCTTCTTCTGGTACCTCTGTGATGCAAATGTCATTATGTTTGATGTTGTCCCAGAATCCCTTAAAATATCCTCATTTTTTTGGATTTTTTTTCTTTTTGCTTTTCTGATTGGGTGTTTTCTGCTACCTTAACTACTAAATTGCTAATTCGATCCTCTGCTTCATTTAATCTACTTTCGATTCCTCCTAAAGTATTCTTCATTTCAGTTATTGTATTCTTCATTTCTGACTGGTTCTTTTTTATGTTTCCTACCTCCATTTTTATATTTTATGTTAAAGTTTTCACTGAGTTCATTTACTCTTCCTCTAAGTTCATTGAGCATCCTTATAACCAATGCTTCGAACTCTGTATCTGATAGATTGCTTGTCTCCATTTTGTTTAGTTCTTTTTCTGGAGTTTTGTTCTGTTCTTTCATGTGGGACATGTTTTTTCTTCCCATTTTGGTTGCCTACTTTTGTCAGTTTCTGTGTATTAGGTAGGGCTGCTATGTCTCCCGGTCTTAGTAGAGTGGCCCTATGTAGTAGGTGTCCTGTGGGGCCCAGTGGCACAGTTTTCCCTGGTCACCTGAGCCGGGTTCTCCAGGTGTGTTCCTTGTATGGGTTGTGTGTACCCTCCCATTGATTGAGTCTTGGTTACTGTTTGCATGTCAATGGAAGGGATTGATCCTCAGGCTGATTGGCTGGTGAC
Organism: Pteropus vampyrus; assembly: GCF_000151845.1. Classification (NCBI taxonomy): domain Eukaryota; kingdom Metazoa; phylum Chordata; class Mammalia; order Chiroptera; family Pteropodidae; genus Pteropus; species Pteropus vampyrus. The sequence goes on along the minus strand of NW_011888880.1, from coordinate 1,328,441 downwards.
TACAGTGAAGAAGCTGTTGTGCAGGGGCTGACCCTATAGAGCAGGAATTACTTTAGCAGGGCTCTGTGCCTGCCCAGTCTGCTCTTTGGGTGTGTCATCCTCAAATTTTGCCCTGGTGGTGATCCTACTGGTTTCAAAGCTGGCTACTGGGTGTGCTGGTCCTGAGGCTGATCCTGGGTGGGGCTGTGCTACAGACCAACTTCAGTGACAGCCTGTATCCTGTTCTGGGCCACCTGGCATAAGCCACCAAGCAATCTGCAGATGGTTTCCACCTACTCTGGGCTTGGAGATGCCTCAAGAGGCCAAGCCATGAACCAAGGCTGACTGCCACTAGTGTTGGGCTTAGGGCTTCTCAGCAAGAATTATGGTGTATGTGAGGCTAGATGCTGCTTGTTTGGGGTTTGTGAACCTTTGAGAGATTTTAGGGAAGTCTGCAGCATGAGCCAGGATAGGCTGTTTATATGGAAAATACATTGGAAGAGGCTTGGGTGGGCTTGCATGTTGGGAGGGGTGGGGTCTCAGGGAGTCACCAGGGCAGGGCGACCAGTGTTAGCAAAATTGATGGAGACTCAGATATGATGGCCGCTTGGGTCTGCATGCTGAAAGGTGGGGGACAGTCCAACAATGGAATGGTGGCCTCCGCCAACACTTCTGTCTAGCTGAAAGTTGCCCTCCAGCCCTCGCCCTGAAGCAAGACAATTCAGTTCCTCCCTGTATGTCCCTAAAACCTTTTGAGCAGCTGCCCCAGCTCTGGAGCTCAGCGAATGAGCCCGTCAGTGCTAAGTCCGTGTGCAGGACCCTTAAGAGGAATGTTTGTGACTTCCACAGCCCTCTATCTCACTTTGCCACAATCTCTGCTGATTTTCACAGCCAGAAGTTGTGGGGACTTCTCTTCCTAGCACTGAAATCGTGGACTAGAGAGCCTAGTGTGGGTCTGGGACCCTTCACTCCTCTAGGAAGACCTCCGCAGCTGAGATATCGCTCCCAATTTTTAGCCTCCAAAGGTGGATGTGGGACCAGCTTGTTCTGCATCTCTCCCCCTCCTACCCACCTCAGGGTGGCTTCTTTTGTATGTCCTTAGTTGTAAGACTTTTGTTCAGCTAATCTACAGGCGATTTTCATTGACAGTTGTTCTGAGTTTAGCTGTAATTTTGACGGGGTCGTGAGAGGAGGCCAGCACAGCGTTCACCTTCTTCGCCATCTTGACTGTTCCACTTCACAACTCCACCTGTTTTTTAAATTCCCAATCTCATTTCTGGCTCAGCTTTACATTCTTGTTATTTTTTTCTATTTCTCCTACCTTTATTAATTAAAAATTAAATATAACTCTGACTGTCTTTATTATTGTAAAATCAAAATATATGTTTCTGATAGGAAAATCAGAAAACACAATAAAAAAGTAGAACAATATTTTTACTACATTACCACCCCCATTCCAATCCTCCTGTGACTCCCCATTGCATTTATTATAAGGTTTAAACACCTCGACATGAGTTAAAAATTCTGGTTTCTGCTTACCTCCAGCCACATCTCTCAACTCTTTCTCTTCTCTTGGCTACCTTCTTTTCATTCTTCTGGTTTCAGTGGGAATGTTAGGAGACTTTTTCAAAGATCTCATCAGTGAGCCTGTGACCTCACTGAATTCTAGCATTCTATTGTAAGATGATGATGTTGTTTACCCTATTGGAAGACAAGGGCAGTGTCTTTCTTATGCTTTATTGTAGCCACAGCTTTAGTTTAGTATCTGGCCAATAGAAAGCTCTTAATGAATATTGATGAGCGAGCAAATTAATGAATGGATGAGAAGCTCTCGCTGAGGGAGGGTTTTTAAAAGTATCTGTTCCGGATTTACTTTGTATAACAAATATATTATGAGGTGGGCCGAGAGTAGGCGTGAATTATAAAACACTTTGAAACAGATACATTTCAGGGGATAAAACTGTTGGAATCTTTTCTCTTGGAATATACCCAGTAAGACTCAAGATTGCCAAAGCCCTTCCTTAGATAGGGGATCTCTTCAGTCATCTTCCCTTTAGTGCTATTCATGGGAACTATTGAGTTTGAGTGCTCGAACATGGTGGAATCAAACAAGAAGCTGGAGAACCAGAACATGACCTTTGTCATCACTCTAATTTTATTGACTCACGGTATTCATTTTATTGATTTATAAAATCAATGGTGTTTTCTTTGTGTCTATAGCTGGGTAGCAAGTGCTGTGAGCTTGCAGCAAATTTGTGGCTGTATTTTCACTCTCAGTCTCTCATCAGGATGGTGGAGATTTGGCTCAAAAGTAATCTATATTCTGAATTAATGAAATAGCTTTCATTTGGCCCTGCCATATTTATGGAGTAGTTAAATCTTTGCTCTAGGTGGAAATGATGGCAACACCATTATTTACAGAGACAGCATAATGTTCAGGGATGGGAAATGCAGATAGTTCTAGTAAATAGTTCATTGTAGACTTACTGGTCTTTTATAAAATGATCCAAATTATCTCTTCAATTGCAGATGATTTTTATGAAAATGAGAAAGAAAGCAGATGGAATTTAGACAGATAACTTATAGGATTTTATATCTGAAGGCCACTATGATGAAAGTGATTTCAAATGTCATTTTTTTTCTAGTTGGACTTCCTGTAGACACAAATTGAGTATCTCTATCCAATATTTGCTTTCTTTTTCTTTACTACAAATAGCTACCATTTAATGAGTGCCTACCATGTGTCCTATAATCTTCTTAAACAACGATCTTCAAAACAACACAATAGTTGGCTGTTTTTACTCCCGAATTACTGATGAATAAGTGAAGGTACAAGGAAGGTAAATAGCTTAACCAAGATCACAAAGTTGGGGTTCTACTCAGATTTCTTTGACTCCAAAGTCTCTGTTTCTACCATGACAAGGATCTAGGAAGAATAATGGAATTGTCAATCTATTATCTAAAGTATTTTACAACCTTGCAAGGAAGCAATTAGAGATTTTTTTCCTTAACATGAGAATTTGCATTATAAATTAATGAACCAGTCTACTGTGGAATTAGGAAAAATTTCTCTTGGAGGTGAGAACAGGTGCTATGGTGAGAGTATAAGGTGTGATAAAATTGTGGCATGCTCATTGACTCTTAGAGCTGAAAAAAATTATAAGAATTAAAAAAAAAAGGAGTTGAAATATAAGAAAGGAGGGCAGACTATAAATCCCTTGAGTTCTTTGATTGATTAAGCAGACAGAAAAAGACAGGAAAGAAAAGGAGATATCCTAGAGGGCGGTTCCTAAAAGCAGGCTTGGAAACAGATCCTGGTGGAACAGCCAAAGGCAACAAGACAGAGAAGCTACAAAGAACACAGAATACTTTGATCGGGGGAGTGCGGCCCAAGTTAGAAAACATATATCAATCATGATTGATGTGAAGGGTGATGCTTACAAAGTGGTTATAGATTCTGCTCTATAACCAGAAGCGAAAAGGTATTTTCCTCCAAAGACCATAGGGAAAAGGAACAAAGGCAACAAATACTGAAGTTTGATCTAGGGCTGGTTAGCAGAAGTCAGGTAGACTAGACAAAGGCCAAGGCCTAATTGACTGGCTTTCCAACCCAAGGGCAATGACAACATTTAGTCTCTTGGAAAGCTTGCTGACCAAATGACAGACTCCAAGATAAATTGGTTACAATTTCTGTCCTGGTCTCAACAAGATCACCTTGTGAGGGGAGAATGGAAGAGGTAGAGAAAGAGACAAATGTGTAAGCAGATAAATCACAGACAGTACAGTGAATTATATAATACCTACAAACACATAAAAGGCATTTGGAAGTACAAAAGCAGTCAGGACTATTTGAATAGAAACACACAGAAACTATTATGTAAAGTCATACGTGTTTTAGTATCATGCGTGAAGTGCTGTATACTAGCACAGTTACAGAAGAATTAATTCTTTTTGGTGGTTTTATGGAAATTTCATTGAATGGGAGATATTTGAGAGATCTTTAAGTATGAGATTTTCTCCAGGCAGAGAATGAGATCAACTACCAAGAACAAAAAGGAGGATTCTGTTTTCTTGTTCTTTCACAGAAAGATTCAAGAAATAGGACTATAATCTAATCGATCAACCAGAAAGAGTCTCTCAAACTGTAGACTCAACCATATCCTTCTCTTTCAATTATCATTAAAATAATCCAATGTAAGCAGTTGTCCAGCTCCTATGACAAGCTTATAATGGTGGGTTTCTTTGTACAAGTAGGTTTTGCTGTGGGTGTCTATGTCTACGGATAATGCACAGGGAAAACTACTGGAGCTCTAACTTGGTGCAGTGGCAATTGGAGAGAATTCTGTGTATCTCTGGTAGATGAGAGGATCAAATATGGGGTATGTGAACGTGTGTGTTTCTATAAGGGGTAAGGTGTGTATAGGAGGTAGAACCTCAGCAACACCAAGATACTGGGAAGAAGTTGTGACTCCTTCTACTTGCCTTTGGATTTCTTTAGCCACTTTTTATTTGGGTCCCTGTGGGTAGACTGTGCCATCCTGGTATTTAGCTGATGGTCTTTGCAAAGATCTGGCCTCAGTCAGATCCTCTTTTCACAAAATACCATATTACATGCGAAGAATTAAGCGAGACAGTCTCTTCTTCCAGAGATCAGATTTTAGTCTTCAAATTATCTTCTCTGGTCTAGGATACAGTGTAGATAGAACATGTCTAGCTGGTTTACCATTGCTTCTCAACAGCTGTCCTATGGTGGGAAGAGTCAGAAACAGTATGTACCCTAAACTATAGAAATGTCAGCATGTGCTACACTGATATATTAATTCCAACAGTGGTGACTCAGAAACACATATTGCATATATGGCATATGGGCCTTAAATATTTATGAAACCTAAAAGTCACAAAACAATTTTTTAATGTAAAGGTTAGAAATCTATTACTATAATTTTTCATGTACTAAGTTTTAAGCATTTAATTTTGTAATTTAAAGATTTCTCTATTACTGAAAGGCACTTATAATTTTAAAACCTCAACTTTTATATTCCCTACTCTGCAAAGACACTATGTTAGGCACTATGGAGGAATAAAAAGAATGTCAAAACAATTGTCAGATTTTTAAGTAGTTTTTTCTACATTCTATTTTTACCTATTGAGTGATAATTTTTCACTATAGGATAAGAATTAAAAGGAGAATAGGAAAATCTCAAATCAGTCCATTCTTTGCTTTTTCCAAGTGAAATGGTCTATAGGGAAAAGCAAAGCTTGAGAGGAGACAGTGAAACAATGATTGTAAAAAAGGTGTCCTAGATTTAGGAAAACAACACTTTAAAAAATTTTTTTTTATTAGCATGTCTTCCAAGCTTAGTGTGGTGCTAGGGTGACTGGGCATAACTTAGTCTAAAAGCTCTGAGCTAGTAACCAAGAAACCCAGCTGTGGTCTGACACTAAATAGTTATATCCTAGTTTCCTAATTGATAAATGAGAGACTGATTAGTTTATTTTTAAACTTGATATAAAGATTATCTATCCTTTACCTGTTTACAATAAAGATTAGACTGCTGAGAACTAGAATCATTTCTGTTTTGATCATCATTGTATATCATGTACTTAGCACAGTTCTGGGCAGACAGGCATACCTCAGAGATAGTGTGGGTTTGGTTCCAGACTACCACGATAAAGAGAATACCTCAATAAAGTGAGTCACATAAATATTTTTGTTTCCCAGTGCATATGAAAGTTATGTTTACACTGTACTGTAGTCTATTAAGTATGAAATAGCATTATGTCTAAAAAATGTACATACTTTAATTAAAAAAATACTTTATTGCTAAAATTGCTAGCCATCATCTGAGCCTTCAGCGAGTCATAATCTTTTTGCTGGTGAAGGGTCCTGCCTCAATGTTGATGGCTGCTGACTGATCAGAGTGATGATTGCTGAAGGCTGGGGTGGCTGTGGCAATTTCTTAAAATAAAACAATGGAGTTTGCCACATTAATCGACTCCTCCTTTCATGAATAATTTCTCTGTAGTATACAATACTGTTTCACAGCATTTTACCCAAAGAACTTCTTTCAAAATTGGAGTCAGTCCTCTCAAACCCCGATGTTGCTTTATCAAATAAGTTTATGTAATATTCTAAATCTTTTGTTGTCATTTTGACAGTCTTCACAGTATCTTCATGAAGAATAGATTCCATCTCAAGAAACCACTTTCTGTGCTGATTCATAGAAGCAACTCCTTATCTGTTAAAATTTTATCATAGAATTCCAACAATTCAATCATATCTTCAGGCTCCACATCTGATTCTAGTCCTCTTGCTATTTCTACCACATCTGCAGTTACTTCCTCCACTGAGGTCTTGAGCCCCTCAAAGTCATTTATGACAGTTGGAGTCAACTTCTTCCAAACTCCTGTTAATGTTGATATTTTGACCTCTTCGCATAAATCATGAAATTCTCAATGACATTGAGAAAGGTGAATCTTTTCCAGAAGGTTTTCAATTACTTTGCCCAGATCCATCAGAGGAATCAAAATCTGTGGCAGCTACAATCTTACAAAATGTATTTCTTAGATAATTAGACTTGAAAGTCAAAATTACTCCTCGATTTATGGGCTGCAGAAAGAATGTCATGTTAGCAGGCATGAAAACCACATTAATCACATTCTCCATTTCCATCAGAGCTCTTGGGTGACCAGGTGCGCTGTTGACAAGTAGTATTATTTTGAAAAGAATCTAATTTCTGAGCAGTAGGTCTTAACAGTGGGTTTAAAATATTTAGTACACCATGCACTAAACAAATATGATGTCATCTAAGCTTTGTTTTGTTCCATTTATAGAGCACAGAGAGAGTAGATTTAGCATAATTCTTAAGGGCCCTAGGATTTTACAATGATAAATGAGCACTGGCTTCAATTTAAAGTCACCAGCTGCATTAGCCCCTAACGAGAGAGTCAACCTGTCCTTTAAAGCTTTGAATCCAGGCATTGGCTTCTCCTTTCTAGCTATGAAAGTCCTAGATGACATCTTCCAAAATAAGGCTGTTTCATCTATATTGAAAACCTGTTGCTCAGTGTAGCCACCTTCATCAATTACCTTTGCTAATTAACGATCTTCTGGATAACTTGCTACAGCTTTCACGTGAGCACTTGATGCTTCTTCTTGCATATTTGTGTTATGGAGATGGCTTATTTCCTTAAATCCTATGAGTCAACTTTTGCTGTCTTCGAACTTCTTTTCTGCAGTCTCCTCACCTCTCAGATTTCATAGAATTGGAGAGCGTTAGAGCCTTGCTCTGGATTAGGCTTTGGCTTAAGGGAATATTGTGGTTGGTTTGATCTACCCAGACCACTAAAACTTTCCATATCGGCAATAAGGTTGTTTCGCTTTCTTATCATTCATGTGTTCACTGGAGCAACACTTTAGATTTCCTTCAAAAACTTTCCTTTGCATCCACAACTTTGCTAACTGGCACAAGATGCCTAGCTTTCATCCTATCTCAGCTTTCAACATTCTTCCTCACTAAGCTTAATCATTTCTAGCTTTTGATTTAAAGTGAGAGATGTGTGACTCTTCCTTTCACTTGAACACTTAGAGGCCATTGTAAGGTTATTAATTGGCTTAATTTCAATGTTTTTGTATCTCAGGGAATAGGATGGCCTGGGGAGAAGGGTAGAGGCTGGGGAACGGCTGTTAGGTGGAGTGGTCAGAACATACGTTATGGATTAAGTTCGCTTTCTTATATGAGCAAGGTTTGTGGTACCCTAAAACATTTACAATAGGAACATTGAAGATCACTGATCACAGATCACGATGGAAAATATAATAATAATGAAAAGGTTGAAATATTGTAAGAATTACCAAAATGTGACACAGAGACATGGTGTGAGCAAGTTCTGTTGGAAAAATGGCACCGATAGACATGTTCAACCTAAGGCTGTCACAAACTTTCAATTTGTAAAAAGCACAATGTCTGCAAAGTGCCATAATGTGCAGCATGATAAAACAAGGCATGCTTTTGTATATTTAAGGAATATTCAGAATGAGTGAAGGAATAAGATTATGGCAAAAGGGTTATAGAAGTTGCCTCTATTGTTTTCTGAGAAACTAGTACAATAATATGATGGATCTGAAGAGTCATGAAATACTCCGTAATTTTCTTGACTGTACCCATTCTTCTCACCATGACTTAATCAAAATCTAATTTTAATAAAAATTTCCTTATACTATCATGTTCCCTTTTTAGGAGACATGGCTTCTACCTTTATTGCTTACTTATTGCAATAAGAAGAGAGATTGCATTGAGACTCGCTTTGTCACACAATTTCAATGTAAATAAATTTGTGGTATATTTTGAACACTTTTATCCATTTTACTCTCTTCTTTCTATCCTCCATGTTATTCATCGACCAATTTCTACGATTCATCCATCTTGATAATTTTAGTTTATACTTTGCCTTTCTACTTTAATTCTTGTGAACATCTTTAAAAATTTTTACTTAATTATTGGATACTTGATTTTTTTTTAACCTTCACTTTACCATTTCTTTACCTTCACTTTATCAGTATGATTATTCTCCATAGGCTCTCAACTCCACCTAAAATGGTTTATGCCCAATATCTAATAATAATTATTATATCAGTAGTATTATTTTCAGTGTTTCCTTTCCTTTTGTCATCAATCTTTATAAGTTGTATCTTGAACATTCTTCCCTAACCAAAGAACCTAATATTTACTTTTTATTTTTACAACTTCTTTTTCTCCAGAGCTATCAATTTTTTTTACTTAATTTTTTTTCAATTACAGTTGATATTTGATATTATTTTATGTTAGTTTCATGTGTACAGGTATAACATATCATGATTAGGCATTCATATAATTTATGAAGTGATTTCCCCAATTAGTCTTATACCCACCTAGCACCAGACATAGTTATTACAATATTATTGACTATATTCCCTATGCTGTGCTTTACATCTCCATGACTATTTTGTAACTACCAATTTGTACTTCTTAATCTCTTTACCTTTTTCACCGAGCCCCTCAACCCCCCTTCCATCTGGTAACCCTCAGTTTGTTTCCTGGATTTATGAGTGTGTTTCTGTTTTGTTTGTTCACTTATTTATTTTGTTCTTTAGATTCCACATATAAGACCCTCTAGGTCCATCCATGTCATTGCAGATTGTAAAATTTCATTCTTTTCTTATGGCTGAATAATATTCCATTATATATGTTCCACATCTTTATCCGGTCGTCTATTGATGGGCACTTAGGTTTCTTCCATATCATGGTTATTGTAAACAACACACCTGTCAGAATGGCTATCATCACAAAATCAACAAAAAACAAATGCTGGCGAGGATGTGGAGAAAAAGGAACCCTTTTGCACTGTTGGCAGGATTGCAAATTGGTGTAGCCACTATGGAAAATATTATGGAGGTTCTTCAAAAAATTAAAAATAGAACTACCTTATGACCCAGCGATTCCACTTCTTGGTATTTATTTGAAGAAATTCAAAATATTAATTCAAAAAGATATATGCACCCCTATGTTTATCACAGCAACCTAAGTGTCTATTGACAGACAAAGGTATAAAGTTATGGTATATATATGCAATGGAATATTACTCAGCCATAAAAATGGAAATCTTACCATTTGCTATCAATTTACTTTTGAATTGTTTTGAATTCCTATCTATTCTGGATCCCATGGTTAGTGATTAAACCTTGATATTTTGAGAGTGCAATAATCTTGTCTCTTCTTGATCTTGAAGTAGACATGATGTGGCAATACTGGGATCTAATACAGCTTAACTCTGCATTCTCAGCTCTTGTCTTGCCAGTTGTAGGAGTTCTAAAAGCATACTAATTGGGTCCTATAGAAATTCGTGCAATCTGACCTCAGCCAGACCTTCCCCGTTCTTTGTGACCTTATGTCACATTTGGGTGCAGCAGTTCCAATCCATCTCTCTACTTCTAATGTCCTCAATCTTGTTCTTCTTTTACAGTAAGCAGAGGAGCTTTCCTGACTTACCGAGAGCACTGAGGATATCTGTGGCAATAATCCTGTCAACTTCTTTCTCTTCAATTCAGACAATCTCTTGTGCTTCCACTCATTCTCCTGACTGCCATCCCTTTTTTCCAGTTAATTCCAGTAACCTGTGTTTGATCTTATTGCCACCTAATTCCTCCACAAATCTGTTTATTTCTTGTAAGTTTACATCCAAGATCTTTCACTTATTTGTTATCATTTGTCTTTTGAGTAGGTCATTTGACTTGCAGGCTTAGTTTTCTCGGCTATAAAATAGGAAAATTATACTCATCTCATTGAATTGCTGAAGGATCAGATGAGATCATAGATTCTTTATGTGTTTTTCCAACTGCTTTTTTTTGTGGTGATATAGTCTTAGTTATTTGGAACAAAATTGTGATATTTTTTCCTTCCAAATCATTAACCTTTGCTCGAACTAAGACCAGAATAATAGCAAGCAGCATACTCTAACTGCAGAATGTATAAACATATTTATGATTAAAAAAATGAGGCTAGAACTAGAGATATGCTGCTATCTCAAAGGGATTTTTTTTTCCCTCTAGAACTGTAGAATCTCACTTGTTAAGAAAAATTAGAACACTCAATTTTGAAAATAAAACTAGCAGGCGACTTGGGTATTAATATGACTTTTAAGAGCTCAGCTGTTTTACCTACAAAATAATGGCGTTTGACTGCACGATCTCTAAGGTCCCTTGCAGCTTCAAGAGTCTATGATATTATGGCCCCGAGTCTGAGCTCTTCCTATGGGTATGAGATTCACAGACTGTATTCCTGTGTCTTCTGAAGTATAAGGCAGAAGCTCAGGGATGGTACTATTTCATCAGACAAAGAAGAATTTCTTGTTGCAAATGATTGTACTATTAGTTTTTGAGAGAAAACTCAATGATCTGCTCAATGTACAAGGAGCAGTATTGAGTGTTTCCTAGCAGATAGATAGCTGGCAGGCTTAAAATGAGTATTGATGTGTTTATGTGGAGATAAGGATACACGTTAGCTTTTCTCAGAATTCCATTTTCAATTACTCTTGAACTAGTTTGAAAATTCATCGTCTTCACGCCAAATATCTTTTAGTGTACCACGTATGCTGAGCAGCAGACCCTGACATCTCAACAGGGCTCACATAAGTATTCTCAGGCAAGAATTAAATGGAATCGGGAGAGAGCAGTTTTCTGGTACCACCCTGACAGCCAGGAATTAAGACTACTGTCTATTAGACAATGTACCTACATCGTGTATCTTTTCATCCTGTTTTGCTTCTTCTTCCCTCTCTCTCTTCCTATTTTTCTCTTTTCTTTTTGCCTTTCTTTCCTTTCACATAAGATCCATTGCCTTTTTAGAAAAGAATGAGGAAATGCACGTATGTAGGTCTCTCTATCACAATCAGCTCTTGCCGGTTAAAAGCGGAGGAAATATCAGAGACCCAGGACTGGAGGGGTTCTTGGGAAGTCATTCAGGCCACTTCTCTAACTTTAGGTCACCCCACGCTATGTATAGATGAGCTTTCTACATGAGAAAATTCCATCACCTTTCCTGGTCTCTCTTCCAATATTGACCAACTCTAGTTGTCTGAAATGCTGTAGTATCGAACCTTCTGCTAAATTGTATTTAGTGCTGGCAACAGTGAATGTGTTGACATGTTAGGGGGAAAAAAAAAAAGAAATAAAGAGTCCTATTCCTATTTTCATCTTTCCAGAAAAGTTCAATGCTTCTAAATATGATGCTTTATAGGATGGCTGTAGGTATATGCTGCCTAGAATCAAACCGATTCTCTTGAAATATAAGACTATAATTCTCAGCTACTTTAAATCCTGTATCAGTCCCATATACAGCCATAGCTGTGAGGTGCTTGGTATGGTTATTTAAAATCAAACAAACTGTTTTTCTAAAGATAGGCAGTTAATAATTTTAGTAAAATTGTGGGATGCATATTTTTACAAATTACAGTTCTACTTATTCCACAGAATTTTGTGGATTGTTGGACTGAAAAGGGACCTTCGTCCTCTATCAGCTGCTTCAGTCTCTTTTAGAATATCCAAATAACCATCTCTCTTCTATCTGAATGTCTCTTGGGGATAGAGTGTCCTTATGAAGAATCTTCTATTTTAAAATTCGCAAATTATTAAAAAGTTCTGCCTCGTTTAGAAGATTTGGAATAATCTATGTATTTGTTTGTCCTGTCTTATTTCCTTCAGGATTTGTAGCTTGCTCGTGATAACCCACTTTCCTCACATCCAAATAAAACAAAGCAAAGCAAAATCAACCTGAATGTACTTTTCAAAGCCAAATAGGTCATTGAGAACCTATTAAATTTATATAATTATTTAGGTTTTTGGTAGTAATGCAAAGAGGTGATTTGTTAAGGCAGGCACACATACAAAAGAGGATACCTAATTATATGTTTTTCCTTTGAAAAACTCGATCTTTTATTGGCTGAACTATTGATGACTTCAGCTGTTACGTTTTTCTCAGAAGCCTTAGGATCTGCCCTTTGTTTCATATTTGTCAAAAAACATGATCTTAAGTACGTATTAACTTATTTTCATTTCATGAAAGCAGATCTTTGCTATAAAAATCACCTCAAAGCGCAGTGCAGATGTAAAACATTCTATCAGCTGAACTAAAAATGGAATCTATTAAGAATACTGTATTTTAACACTGCAAAATTATTCTTTTTAGTTTGCCAATGACATGAAAAGCAGGCAAATGCAGAGGAAAAAGGAGCCATTCAAATAGATTGTGGGAGACTTAGGGTGGGTGTTGGGGCACTTGGAGGTGGGCTGAGGTGAGACATGCTTCACTCTGCTTCTGACCAGTTGGATTTGTCACACACACAGTGGGGTGACTATAATCCTTGATCTAGAGGGTTGTCGAAGGGATTGGAAATAAAACATACAAAGTATCTGATAATAAAGAACAATCATTTATGACTCACATACCTCATCTTCAGGTTTACAATAATCTATAAATTGAGGAGGGTCTCAAGAGAGTTCCCAGAGTTAATGACTAAATGTTGCTTCATGAGTCTGGGAGGTAGCTATAGTAGAAAGAACACGGACTTTGGAGTCTGAAAGGCTTGGTTTTGAATTCTGGATGTGCCACTTGCCAGAAGTGACTTTAGGCAAGTTATTCATCTCTCTGAACTTCCATTTCCTTATTATGAGTATCACACGAATGAAGCACATGACAGCGACAGGTGTTAAATAAGGGATAATGCCCCTCCCTCTCCCCTCCCCCCAATATGGCCAACCTATTGCAAATACTCCTGCAGAGTTGAGAGTGATCATAACCAGGTGGGCCCTATCCAGTCACTTTCAGAGATCTTAAGAATTCAGACTGTCAGGCAGTTTGCTAAGTTTTGACATTGCAACATGTTAACAAGGTCCCCGCTGCTTCTCAAATGGGGAGTGTTGCTGATCTGTGTCGGAGTGAGGCATTTCCTCCCAATTTTCACTGAATACCATACATCACGGGATACAGAGTCCCTCCAGCATCTCTGAGACAACACTGTAAACTCAATGTCTTCACTCCAATCTATGCTCCTACCAAGTGGGATTTATCCAAAACTCATATGGTTTCTTTTCTTCTGTTTTTCTTTTTCTTCTTAAATTTTTTTTAACAAGAGAGAGAGTGCTGGAAGTTTCTGAAATATAGGGATTATAGTGGAAATAGAGATCTGAAATCCAAATGCCTGGGTCTGGTTCTTGGCTCTGGTACTTACAAGCTGTGTGACTTTGAGCAAGTCGTATATCTAACTTTAGCCTCAGCTTCCTTATTTATAACATAAGAATAGTAATAATAGGTTGACATCTTCCAGAGTTGTTTTGAGAATCATACGAGAAGGAAAAAGTTGCTGGAAACTGATAGGTGCTATGTAAATGTGAAAGTTATTAACTTAACTTTTTTGTCTGAGCCAAGGATAATACCAACTTTGGAATCTTCCATAAGGCTGACAGAGCCTAAGGTACTGCACTTCTCAGCATCAGCTGGTTCTCTGGGGGTCAGTGTGTGGCGAGCATCATGCTGAGGCCATAGCAGCTTCGTATCTGCCCTCTGTGCTAGACAGCTTCACAAGGAGACTAGTCCACAGGACAGATTATATCTGTAACTCTGGCCAGTCACAAGGCCGACTAGACAATGTGAGGGTCTATGATTGAATCAATACTGCCATCAGATAAATAGCTCAAAGTGAATGTCTTTCTTATGAATCCCCATCATAGAAGAGGAGTAATTCATATAATAATACTAACAATTATATCACCATGCAAGTTACGGATTGCTTTTATATACATCTTATACATCTGATCTACATGTAAAACCCCACGATGTCCATAAATCAAGTATCATCATGACTCCCATTTTACAGATTTGCTTCAGATTAGTCAAGGAGGTTACCCAATATCACCTAGATAGTGTTTGAGATGGAATGTAAATTGAGGTATTTAAATTGGATTGAATTCTTGATCCAC
>NW_011888880.1:1308019-1313900 GCF_000151845.1 Pteropus vampyrus | reverse complement strand
ACTTAGGGTGGGTGTTGGGGCACTTGGAGGTGGGCTGAGGTGAGACATGCTTCACTCTGCTTCTGACCAGTTGGATTTGTCACACACACAGTGGGGTGACTATAATCCTTGATCTAGAGGGTTGTCGAAGGGATTGGAAATAAAACATACAAAGTATCTGATAATAAAGAACAATCATTTATGACTCGCATACCTCATCTTCAGGTTTACAATAATCTATAAATTGAGGAGGGTCTCAAGAGAGTTCCCAGAGTTAATGACTAAATGTTGCTTCATGAGTCTGGGAGGTAGCTATAGTAGAAAGAACACGGACTTTGGAGTCTGAAAGGCTTGGTTTTGAATTCTGGATGTGCCACTTGCCAGAAGTGACTTTAGGCAAGTTATTCATCTCTCTGAACTTCCATTTCCTTATTATGAGTATCACACGAATGAAGCACATGACAGCGACAGGTGTTAAATAAGGGATAATGCCCCTCCCTCTCCCCTCCCCCCAATATGGCCAACCTATTGCAAATACTCCTGCAGAGTTGAGAGTGATCATAACCAGGTGGGCCCTATCCAGTCACTTTCAGAGATCTTAAGAATTCAGACTGTCAGGCAGTTTGCTAAGTTTTGACATTGCAACATGTTAACAAGGTCCCCGCTGCTTCTCAAATGGGGAGTGTTGCTGATCTGTGTCGGAGTGAGGCATTTCCTCCCAATTTTCACTGAATACCATACATCACGGGATACAGAGTCCCTCCAGCATCTCTGAGACAACACTGTAAACTCAATGTCTTCACTCCAATCTATGCTCCTACCAAGTGGGATTTATCCAAAACTCATATGGTTTCTTTTCTTCTGTTTTTCTTTTTCTTCTTAAATTTTTTTTAACAAGAGAGAGAGTGCTGGAAGTTTCTGAAATATAGGGATTATAGTGGAAATAGAGATCTGAAATCCAAATGCCTGGGTCTGGTTCTTGGCTCTGGTACTTACAAGCTGTGTGACTTTGAGCAAGTCGTATATCTAACTTTAGCCTCAGCTTCCTTATTTATAACATAAGAATAGTAATAATAGGTTGACATCTTCCAGAGTTGTTTTGAGAATCATACGAGAAGGAAAAAGTTGCTGGAAACTGATAGGTGCTATGTAAATGTGAAAGTTATTAACTTAACTTTTTTGTCTGAGCCAAGGATAATACCAACTTTGGAATCTTCCATAAGGCTGACAGAGCCTAAGGTACTGCACTTCTCAGCATCAGCTGGTTCTCTGGGGGTCAGTGTGTGGCGAGCATCATGCTGAGGCCATAGCAGCTTCGTATCTGCCCTCTGTGCTAGACAGCTTCACAAGGAGACTAGTCCACAGGACAGATTATATCTGTAACTCTGGCCAGTCACAAGGCCGACTAGACAATGTGAGGGTCTATGATTGAATCAATACTGCCATCAGATAAATAGCTCAAAGTGAATGTCTTTCTTATGAATCCCCATCATAGAAGAGGAGTAATTCATATAATAATACTAACAATTATATCACCATGCAAGTTACGGATTGCTTTTATATACATCTTATACATCTGATCTACATGTAAAACCCCACGATGTCCATAAATCAAGTATCATCATGACTCCCATTTTACAGATTTGCTTCAGATTAGTCAAGGAGGTTACCCAATATCACCTAGATAGTGTTTGAGATGGAATGTAAATTGAGGTATTTAAATTGGATTGAATTCTTGATCCACGTTTTACCTCCCACTCAACATCTTAAGATGTTGGGAAAATGAAGCTGCAGCGTGTTCAAAGACTTTGAAAGTTGGCATGAGCCCGTTTCTGTTTGACTCTGTATATGCAAATCAGCAGTCAGTGGCACATGAAGATCTAGCACTTTTCCATTGAGGGGGCTAGCAGGATCTCACTTTTCTTTCAGATGTTTTTTTATTTTTTTAATTTTTTTTTTAAATTTTGGATGATTAGGGAAAGGAGAATGCTAAATGTGAAGAGGAAAACAGGAGCAGGTTAAAAAACCAATAAAGTACTCATAATAGAAGTTGCAAATAAGAACATTTAAAGAAGTACCTCAGTTTGTGCACAACCTCTTGAATGAATTGATATGCTATGGTTGAAATTCTATCTTTGTGTACTGTATGAGACTAACTTTTAATGTCTGTGTTTGGACATAAGGGAGTGAACATGTGTAAAATAATCTTTTACCAAAATACTGGTTGCTTACAAAACAGCAAGAGTTTGCCTGCTCTTCTGTAAACCGACATAGGTTTGGAGTAGGATAAAGTAAAATCTCCTTAGCATGACAAACCTCCAGAGCCCTAACTTGCCTTTCCAGCATCTTCTACACTCTTTCTTCCCAAAATGGCGTCTACTTTGACGCCGACCATAATTGGATGCTGCCAGTCCCTAGAGAAGTCAATTCAAGTGGTGAGTTGGTTTCTCCTTCCCATCACCATTTTTTGACGATAGATTATTACTTGTTACCATTAATACTATTGAGATAACAAGTTAAAACATTTTATAAACTTTCCAGAGGGTTCTGTTTTTTTCAAAATATGGCACTGAGAGGAAAATTTTCTTTTTCCTTTCTCCTACTTTCACCTCTGATCAATTTTTTTTTCTGCTAAATGAACATGTCACTTCTACTTACTTATGAAGATAATATGAGAAATTCTTGTTTAGAGGAATTTATTTCTGGTTTCATTAGCCAAACTTGTTCTTCTTTCATTTCTATATCATTCTATTTTTTCTAGGGAAAAAAATTTTCAAGTATGCCAGACTCATAATTTAAGAAAGAGTCAATATGTGGAGTTATTTTTATTTCTGTATTTATTTGAGTTTGGGGAAGGAATAAACTAGTCCATAGTTTATAAATAAAACACATTGTTGAATCTGTAATGTATAATATCAATGCTCCAAACAACATTTATATTACATTAGTACTTTTATGAATTATCAATGTATCTGATTAATTTATTAGCTGATGGAACATAAAATAACCAAAAGACTGCATCTGAGAGTATGAAGTACAACATTTCACTGTACTAGACATAGTTTATTGTTTAAAACTGGCAAGTGTTAAATGCTAGATTTAGAAAGTTTTTGAATTAATATAAATTTTTATATATATATATATATTAAAACCTTTATTTTCCTTATTTTCCTATTTGTTTCTATTAAGTAGCTGAGTCTCACTGGACCAGACAGACAACTAGAGAGTATCAGAGGCAGAAAGGGGTGCAGGGGAAGGGGCATGAAGATCTGAACCTGAGGACTCTCCTCTTGCTCAGACACTCCAGAAAAGAACCAGCCCCTGCGCTGCTCCTCTCCCCAAAAAGGGGGGCCTTTCTTAAACTCATTTTTCCTAACTTCTCCACTTTCTAAGAGTTTTCCTTCAAAAGCAAAAACAGATTGGAAATCGAGGCTATACAGTATATATATTTTTTATGTTTTAATGTATGTTTCAAGACGTAAGGGCCATATGTTGTAAGGGTTTTACATATTATGTTTGTAGCAGTATTATGTAGGTCTATGGATTAATAATTGGTGAAATATCGTCAGGAACTCCAATGAACTAGCATGTGGTAGTTATTTTTTGTTGTGACAACGGTTAGATATACAGTCAATTCCGTAACCACTCCTCCTCTGGGTCTCTACCACCTTATCTCTAAACTAATGGTGAGACCTGCCTCCCTAGATAAGTCTAAAGAGCTTTGATTTAAACAAGCAAACAAATATGTAAACAAAATCGGATTAATCATAACCTTGGTTCTAATCATTGGTCCTATATGTGGTGTTTTATTTTTTAACTTCTTGGTTTTTAGAATTTTTAAATCAATAAACACAGGAAACCCATCATCCAAGATAGTGACATAATCTACATGGGTTTCTCCCCCATTTCATAAACTTACCTCTTCCCTAGAGGTAATTAGTATCTTGAATCTTGTGTTTATCATTCATGCTCTTGCTTTTTTTAAAATCTAATTTTATCTTACATATGTATGTTTAAAAAACATGTGATTTTAGCTGTTTTTATTTTTATAACAAAATATCATGCTTATCATGCCGCATATAACCTTGTACTTTCATTTTTCGTTCATATATTGCTAAGATTCATTTATGTTGTAGCTATAGTTTATTTGCTGACTTCATATTACATTTCATTATGTGAATCTACTGCAGGTTTTTTTCCATTCATTTTCCTGTGGACGGATATTTGTGTTATTTCTACATTTTGATCTTACAGTGAACATTCTTGTATTGTCTTTTCATGTACGTTTGCAAAAGTATAATTACTAGGTTTGGATGTACATGTTTGTTTAATATTATAAGACGATGTTTAACTGTTTTCATACTGTTTAACTGTTTTCAAAGTGATCATACTAATTTATACTCCCACAAATGATGTCAAAGAGGTTTTGAGCTATACCTTTGTCAACACTTGGTAATGTTAGATTGCTTAGTTTTTTTTCGAGTTGCTTGCATGTGAAATGATACAGAATTATGGTCTTGATCTGTAGTTCCCTGATAATCAATGAGATTGAATATTTCTTTGTTGTCCATATCTTTTCTTTTTTTGTGAAATGTCTACTCATGTCTTTTGCCCATTTTCTATCAGGTGTTATTGTCTTATTGATGTGCAGGAATTCTTGGTATATTCTTGATTCTAATCATTTGTTGATTGTACATGTTGTAGATGTCTTCTCTCATCTTTTCTTTTTTTTCAATTGTTGTATCTTTGGTTGAACAGAGTGTTTTAATATTTTATGTATAATTTATTTATGTGTACCTGATTTTATTTGATACTGTTGTTTATGGTGTGTTCTTCTTTATTCTTGTCTTTAAATAACTTAGATATTTTTAATATATGCCAGAAAAGCATTTGATAAATTTCAACATTCATTACTCTTAAAAATATAGAGACTGAAGGATGGGCACAGATTTCATTGTGATAAAGAAGATCTTTAATCAGTAGTGACTTCATCCTTAGTAATGAAACACTTCAGTAGCACTTCCATTTTCCAAAGTATGTTTGAGGAACATGGGATGCTATTTGGTATTCTGCAAAAGAGAATTTTGGGGCCAAGTAACTTCTAGATGACACAGCTCTAACGAGCAGTCTCTTTAATGTCAGTTGCAAGACAAGTGCCCCCTCTCTCCTCATTGCTAATCATTATTCTAGAAATTCAGTCCAATGCCATATGCTAGGAAAAAGAAGTGGGACAGACTCTCAGGAAGGAGGTTACACAATGAATCGTTTAGTATGAATGCAATGGTCATCTTAGGTTTTCGAAGTAGGCAAACTGAAAAAATAATTAGAACTGATAAGATGGTATGATGGCAAGTTGCAAAATAAATATATAAACATCAATTTGTTATATATTAGTTTAATCAGTTGGTGTTTTAAGAGATGCAGCCAGAGGAGGAGCATCGCTAGCACCTGTTTGCTTGGGTGTCAATGAACCAGTGGCCTTATTTTTCAGTTATAAATAAGAGTAACACCGAAAGAATCTTCAGCAGCTGCCAGTGTCCCCTTTGCCTCTCTGGAGCCCAGAATTCTAGAAAAATTGGCATAAATTGTGCAATGCAGAACCTTCTGGGTTTTTCCTGGTTCATGTAGAAGCCATTTCTTGAGGCTAAGTCTCCCGTTTAGTGTTTCAGTTATGAATGTTTGATTTTGGAGTTAGGAGACCTGGCTTCTGATTCTGATTGAACCACTTACTGGCTGTGGGGTTGAGGGTGAGTTACTTAACCTCTCTGAGCCAGAATTTCTTCATCTCTGAAAGAGAGCCAGCAACACCATCCACATAAGGTTATTCTGAGCAGTCTCCGAGAATGTTTTGAACACATTTGCACACCATAAGTTGTAATTACAAAAACTGAAAGTACATTAA
>NW_011888880.1:1278342-1307969 GCF_000151845.1 Pteropus vampyrus | reverse complement strand
ATGTTTAACTGTTTTCATACTGTTTAACTGTTTTCAAAGTGATCATACTAATTTATACTCCCACAAATGATGTCAAAGAGGTTTTGAGCTATACCTTTGTCAGCACTTGGTAATGTTAGATTGCTTAGTTTTTTTTCGAGTTGCTTGCATGTGAAATGATACAGAATTATGGTCTTGATCTGTAGTTCCCTGATAATCAATGAGATTGAATATTTCTTTGTTGTCCATATCTTTTCTTTTTTTGTGAAATGTCTACTCATGTCTTTTGCCCATTTTCTATCAGGTGTTATTGTCTTATTGATGTGCAGGAATTCTTGGTATATTCTTGATTCTAATCATTTGTTGATTGTACATGTTGTAGATGTCTTCTCTCATCTTTTCTTTTTTTTCAATTGTTGTATCTTTGGTTGAACAGAGTGTTTTAATATTTTATGTATAATTTATTTATGTGTACCTGATTTTATTTGATACTGTTGTTTATGGTGTGTTCTTCTTTATTCTTGTCTTTAAATAACTTAGATATTTTTAATATATGCCAGAAAAGCATTTGATAAATTTCAACATTCATTACTCTTAAAAATATAGAGACTGAAGGATGGGCACAGATTTCATTGTGATAAAGAAGATCTTTAATCAGTAGTGACTTCATCCTTAGTAATGAAACACTTCAGTAGCACTTCCATTTTCCAAAGTATGTTTGAGGAACATGGGATGCTATTTGGTATTCTGCAAAAGAGAATTTTGGGGCCAAGTAACTTCTAGATGACACAGCTCTAACGAGCAGTCTCTTTAATGTCAGTTGCAAGACAAGTGCCCCCTCTCTCCTCATTGCTAATCATTATTCTAGAAATTCAGTCCAATGCCATATGCTAGGAAAAAGAAGTGGGACAGACTCTCAGGAAGGAGGTTACACAATGAATCGTTTAGTATGAATGCAATGGTCATCTTAGGTTTTCGAAGTAGGCAAACTGAAAAAATAATTAGAACTGATAAGATGGTATGATGGCAAGTTGCAAAATAAATATATAAACATCAATTTGTTATATATTAGTTTAATCAGTTGGTGTTTTAAGAGATGCAGCCAGAGGAGGAGCATCGCTAGCACCTGTTTGCTTGGGTGTCAATGAACCAGTGGCCTTATTTTTCAGTTATAAATAAGAGTAACACCGAAAGAATCTTCAGCAGCTGCCAGTGTCCCCTTTGCCTCTCTGGAGCCCAGAATTCTAGAAAAATTGGCATAAATTGTGCAATGCAGAACCTTCTGGGTTTTTCCTGGTTCATGTAGAAGCCATTTCTTGAGGCTAAGTCTCCCGTTTAGTGTTTCAGTTATGAATGTTTGATTTTGGAGTTAGGAGACCTGGCTTCTGATTCTGATTGAACCACTTACTGGCTGTGGGGTTGAGGGTGAGTTACTTAACCTCTCTGAGCCAGAATTTCTTCATCTCTGAAAGAGAGCCAGCAACACCATCCACATAAGGTTATTCTGAGCAGTCTCCGAGAATGTTTTGAACACATTTGCACACCATAAGTTGTAATTACAAAAACTGAAAGTACATTAAGCACCAAACTGAAATCACCAATCATGGGGAGAGATAGATCTTAGAGCGTTCTCCAAGATGGGGGATCTCAGAATTTCCCTTTAGCTTTGTGGTGCCTACCCTGGCATCTGCAAGATTACTCTGTTGATTGGGAATGAGAGCAGTGTCTTGACAATACCTGAGTGAGAAGAGTAGGTTGTTGGAAGTAAATCATCAACTCCTGAGTTCTGGAGACTGGCACCATCTGAGAACACTGATAAGGTGGTGGCCCTCAAGCCTTTTATTCCGACCAAGTCACACTTCGATGTATTATAACCATAGATTAAGATGCCACGCACATACATATGATTTGGCTGGACCAAGAGGTATTTGTGTCCTTTGTGTCTTATACCTACTGTCTAATTTCCTAACTTGCTAAATAGCTAAAAAACCTGAAAAAAAAAAAACCCAAAAAACTGCTTTTCATGATTCCCTTATCTCAGAAACTTCAGTCCCTTTTACCAGCGAAGGTTTTACCTCCCAGAATACAATATGGCACATTTTTAATCTCCTCTTAACTTGTCACCATTTGCTACCTAGTTGATGTATTCTCTTCACAGATATAAATGGAGAGGTGCTGATGATGATCAGGAATGGGGCAAAAAACACTCTGGCTGCTGAAAAAGATGTAGAGGTCAATCTGCACCATCATCCAGCTTTGCAGCCAGGTCAGGCTGTGGAATGTGAGGAAGACATCTTCCTACGCTTTGCCCACGGTTCATCCAGTGCCTGTGATTTTCAGTCCAGCCCCACCGGCCTCCATATTAATTGTCAGGCCTTTGGTCTTAGTTTCCAGAATTGTAATTTTTATCTGCTCACTAAATTTTAAGAGTCTTTCTAAAATTCAAATCTCATTAGGTTATTCTCTTGCTTCAAAAAATTAAAAATACCCCATGGCTCCAAGGATAAATAAAAAGCAAACAGACAAACAAACTACAACAACAAAACCACTTTATTTTTTACAAGGCTTCAAAGGCTCTGTACTATTTGGATTCTTAATGCCTAGTCAGCTTTATTTTCCTCTATGCCCCACCACATATTCTACAATCCAGCCAGATTGAATTTCTTTATTAAAAAATAAGTCTCCTCCATCTTGTGGAACATGCTGCCTCCTCTTAACCTTTCCTTACCACCTTCGCTATTTCTTGTACCTTGTTTGTCCAAATAATTCTCACTCGATTTTTGGATTTCCTCTCAGACTGGAATTCCTTCAGGAAGCCTCCTTACTAGATTTAGTCAGGGTGACATGTCCATCCTGCGTGCTCCAGGCACCCTGTTCTACCCCTATCGGAAAACTTATGATCTATATTTGTCTCAGGTGGCTTAAGTTTACCCTCAGAAGATAAGATCCTTAAACATAGATCCTTATCTACCTTGCTTTCTAAGGTATCACCAATGTCTTGTATGGTGCCTGTCACGGTATAGTGGGAATAAACATTTGATAACTGACAAAATGATATATTTTTCTTTTTCTGTGTCCTCAGAGACTTCAAGCATTTATAATTTTAAACTATAAGGAGGGGGAGCACAGTGCAGTGCTAAAGAGCCCAAAATCTGAGCCTACAAGATTGTTTGAAAGCCTATCCCAACACTTCCTGGCTGTTTGAGCAAATTATTTAACTTCCTGTGCCTCAGTTTTCACATCTGTTAAATGGTGATAACATATACCTCACAGGATTGTAATGAGGATTAAATAAGTTAACCTTTGTAAAGTATTTAGAACTTACATGGCTTATAGTAAACATATATTTTGAGAGTTAGATTAATAAAAATAAAAATCCCTCCAATAGCCTTGAAAGCTGAGAGTTATAAAGTACTTAAAGCATATTTTCAACAGACTTTCAGGTCCATTAACATACCTCAAAGTGTGGCTGCCAAAGATAACTTGAATATATATATATTTTTTTATGTTGTGGTGTTTTATTCCATTGGCAATAAGGAACGAGTATCTCACAGCACTATTTTTATTCATCATAATTAACTGCAATATTTATGGAACATCCTTATGTTCTTCAAAAACTAAACTTCATGAACTAAACCTCTTTAATATCTGCCAGACACCATAATATAAAGATAGTGGTTGTGGTCCTTCTATTCTCTTACTATTTCCTTCATTGCAAAATTATGGCCGTTGCCTTGGATTATATCCTAATATGATGTTTTTGAATGATTTTCAACAGTTATCTAGTCAGGTGGACTATGGGGTGGCACTGGACAGTACTTACTTGCAGAAGACTTTGGCAGAAATTTGCCTGTAACAGGAATTATCAAGTGGCTCTTTCCATGAGACAGGCTGGTTTCCACTGCAGCGTGGGACGAGCCGAGGTCAAGTACTGCTGGTGCCATCAGGGTTCTAGGAATTCCTTACGTTCCTGACATCCCTAACTATGAAGTCCTCTAGAATACGTGAATTCAACTGAATAGGAGAGAATGCGCTACTCTGAAGCCGTGACTTTACACTAGAAAAAGTTAGGAGACTCAGGAAAAACAGAGAAAATATTCCACAGAAATCTAAAAGTTTGAGATAACAGAGAATGGGTAAGTTTTAGAATCATGTCGAGTGATGATTGAGAATATCTCATTAAATCTTATGTCAATTGATTAGAAACACTGCGAGAGGATGTAAACTGGACATTGTAAGTACACTTTAAAAAACTCACTACATTCATTCATCGTTATTTATTGAATGATCGCTATCGGGGCTGGTTGTGAAGTGTTCCAGGACTTCACAACAAAGTTTTAGCAGCGTGGAGGAAGATCTTGGGATTTGAGATGGAGGCGTAGTTTAAGTTAGATTTTAGAGAAATGAATTCAAATGTAGAATTTAGCTCTAGAGAGTGAAAATGGGGAAGTCCAAGGCATGGGGGCAAAGGATTATTAGGTTCAGGTGTGACATGGCACCTCTCTTTCTTCATGAAGCAGGGAGTATAGGCCAACGTGGATCTCATTCAGGAGCAAGGCAGCACAGACGGCAATATTAGGAGACCTCTTCCAGGCTATCTCTAGTTTTCTGTGAGAATACTTGGATTTGGAGGGAAAAATCCTTGCCATATGGGTTTTATGTTTTATGTATCATTTTTATGTAATATGAGAACAGGAATATGTTGCTGAAAATGTTTGGGCTTCAGCATGCCCAAATATGAGGTGACTGCATTTGAACCCCTACTGTGTCACGTATCAGTGTGGACACATAAAACTACCCTCTGGACTTCACTTTCTCATCTATCAAATAGGGAAACAAATACTCTGCTGTAGAGTTGTTCTAAGACTTTAATGAAATAATGCGTATAAAACACCTGGCTCATACCGAATTGTTATTGTTACTTTTGTTTCAGTTTTCCAAAGATGATTATATCAGTTGTGAGCATCCAGCATAGATATTCAGAAAAAATTCCATCTGTGACTTTCCTCCTCTTGGGATGAGACTTTACTGTGTGGTGTTGATGAGAATAACTCTGATTTATGGCTTTTTGCATTGTACCTAGCCACTAGAAACTGGTCATAGTAGAAGTGATTTCTCCCATTCCAGGTGTACGTAAGCATCTTTCCAAGACAAGAACACTAGCCTACCAGACCAGATGCTCAGAGCTGAGAACACTAGCCTACCAGAGCAGAGACTCGGAGCTGAGATACTGCTCAGAGACTGGTGTAAAAGCTAATTAATTGTATAAATGCTCTTTATCCTTCAATCTCACTTTGAATTCGTTTGCCACTCACTAAAAGTAACCCATTGGCTGTGAGTCAGACAATGCAGAAAGCCATGGAATAGAGGAATTATCCACATTCTCTAGAATATGTTGGGAACTCATCGGAAGTTCCAGTTAGCATCCTTCAAGTTCTCTGTCAGCATCCGTCTCCTCTGCTGTTTGGCAAAGGAATTTCTAGCTTATTTTCAGGCAACTTCTAAAATAAGTTCATGTATAATATACAATATGTAATATATAATATGAAGTATATAATTAGCCTGACCAACTGCTTATAGGCTTTTGAAAAATTTAGTATATGCAGCCTACACTGAAAACTGAAAGATAAAACATAAAACTTTTTGGATTGGTTTAAAAGAAGCTTGATTAAATGTCTAGGCATAGGATAAAAAGCACATAGAGATGGAGAGAATGAAATTGCAATAAAGAGGAGATGGCAGATGGAACAAATCTCAGAGAAAGAGAGATAGAAAGTATAGAGGACACTGGATGGAAGAGTTAACATATGTTTCTCTGGCCAAGAGGGAGTGAATGGTGAAGATGTGGAGAACCTTGAAATGGATCATCTCTACCTTTTCAGTAAAGTGACAATGTCACCAGCCCAGTGCGGTTGGGAAAGGAGGCTTGAGAAAAATGGAAAGAGTTTGATACACCTGCAAAGTAATATGAAACAGAAAGACAAATAACAATTAAAATCATTTCTGAGCAGTGTGGAGGGTGTGGTTGATGTTAGATATCACAATCTGCAGTGAGTCCAATTGGCATGATGGTAATTGTGGCTTTTTCTGGTAATGTTAAGTAGCCTGGAGGTAGAAATAGGAAGTGATGAAATTGAATGCCTTGTCTACCAGAGTATCAATCTCTCAGGTAGGACTATTTTTTCCCAAGGAAAGAAATCCTTCTTTTGCTTAATCTGATGTAGTTTTGTCATTTATGAAATCATCAGAATTCTTTTTGGGGGGTACAAAATATGATGATGTGCAAAAATTGATCACTGATTCCTTTTTCTTTTTGTAAGAAATTCCTTAATGTAAAATTTTTCATAAAAATCCTACTGTTGATACTAAAGTACTAATCATACTTTAAGTGTTAATGACTGCCTAGTATATGGAACATGCCCGTTTACCTTTTATATCATTACCATCTTATCAGATAGCCTTTCCCATATATGTTTCTGTAATATTGCAATATGTCCTTTTAAAAATTTCTTCACCTTTTAGAAGAATGATATTGAACAACATAGGACAACATTTTATTACACATAGTGTGCTGCCAATGAGGTTTTAGAACTTTAGAGTGTATCAAATGATTATATGTTAAGCGTTTGGTATCATGCTTTGCTTATAGTAGGCAAAATCTATTTCTTATTTCAAATGGTGATATGTGCGTTTGTCATCTTTTCCTTCTTGAGCAGGCCGAAAGTGGTATTATGGTGAGCTTGGCAGTTTTCCCAGCAAGAGCTGAGAGTAGATGTTGGCCTTTCTAATATTTTCAGCTCTATTGACTTTTCTCTATAACTTTGGTTCAACATGTCATTAGTCCTGCTAAGCCAATAACTAGCTGCAAGAGGCAGATTGCTCCATAAAAATATGTAGGTTTGGGGATATGTAGGGCAATAAAACAATTTTGCATGATACTGTAATTGTGAATACATGTCATTATAAATTTGCCAAAACCTGTGAAATGTACAATCGAAAGAGTAAAACTTATTGTAAATTATAGACTTTAGTTAATAATGATGAACAATATTGGTTCATCAATTATAACAAATGTACCACACTAGCAAGGTGTCAACGGGAAACTTGTCTGTGTGAGGGTGGACAGGAATGTGTGGGAAACCTCTGCTCAATTTTTCTGTAAACTTAAACTGCTCTAAAAAATAATGTATTAATTAAAACATCTTGTAGGTTTACAAAGAGGACATAAAGATTCATAGCTAAAAGAAACAACCAGCATTATAAAGACTGCTATATCAAGCAATACAGAAAGAAACAGAATATGTGTTAATTTAAAGATTTATAGGCTCCAAGTAAAGTATCCTACTTACCTGGTTACACATACATTTCAAACAACATATCTGTGCTGACTTAATTATGCATAAAAGTACATTCATACATACATATGAATTACTATTACCTGTATACACACGGGCATAAATGAGCATGAGAACGGCTACACTGGACTCGAGCCATGTTCCAGTTATATTTCCAACGATAGCATCAAATTATGTTT
The DNA here is from genome assembly GCF_000151845.1 of Pteropus vampyrus. Lineage (NCBI taxonomy): Eukaryota > Metazoa > Chordata > Mammalia > Chiroptera > Pteropodidae > Pteropus > Pteropus vampyrus. Next base: position 1,300,456 of record NW_011888880.1, on the reverse strand, counting down.
TATGGGATGATATGGCTATTCTCAACTTCTGAGATTCGAAATTCTTCCAAAGTTTTCTTATTTTCCCTTAACCTGATATGTAATTATCTACCATCTTATCATAGATCTTCTTGAGACTATTTATACTTGATTCTTTTGTGAATTGATGACATGTTCCAAATACTTACACTTAACCAGTAATAGTTTTATGACTTAAAAACATCTCTAAAGTATTCCCAGGGGTATCTCATTGTTCAGCTCTAGCATTTAAATCCTAATTCATTTTGAGTTTCTTTTTTGTATATGGTATAAAAAGGGGTCAAATTTCACTTTTTGCATGTATCTGTCCTGTTTTGCCAACACCGCTTATCAAAGAGACTGTTTTTACACCATTGTATATTCTTGCCACCTTTATCATAGATTAATTGACCATATAAATGAGGATTTATTTCTGGGCTTTCTATTCTATTACATTGATCTATATATCTGTTTTTATGCCAGTATCATACTGGTTTTTTTTTTAATTGTTTTCATCATGGTAGCTTTGTAGTGTATAGTTTGATATCAGGGAGGATGATACCTCCCACGTGGTTCTTTTTCAAGATCTCTTTGGCTATTTGGGGTTTTTTGTGGTTGTTCTAATTCTGAAAAGAATGCCTTTGGTATTTTAATAGGGATTGCATTGAGTCTGTATATTACTTTAAGTAGTAAGGATATTTTAACAATATTAATCCTTCCAATCCATGAGCAAGGTACATTCTTCCATTGATTTGTACCTTGTTCAGTTTATTTCTTCACCGTGTTGTAGTTTTCAGAGTATAAGTCTTTCACCTCTTTGGGTAAATTTGTTCCTAGCTTTTTTATACTCTTTGATGTAATTGTAAATGAGATTATTTTCTGAATTTCTTTTCTGATCATTCATTATTGGTGTATAGAAACACACAGATTGCTGTATGTTGTTCTTGTATCCTGCAACTTTACTGACATCATTTATTAGTTCTAATAGATTTTTGGTGTAGTTTACAGGGTAGTCTATATACAATATTATGTCATCTGCAAATAATGAGTTTTAACTCTTCATTTCTAATTTGTACGCCTTTAATTTCTGTGTCTTGTCTCATTGCTGTGGCTGGGACTTTCAATACTATGTTGAGTAGAAGTGGTGATAGTGGGCATCCTTGTGTTGTTCCTGATCTTAGAGGAAAGGCTTTCAGCTTTTCTCCATTGAGTATATTAGCTGTGAGTTTGTCATATGTGGCCTTTATTATGTTGAGCTATGTTCCCTCTATAGGCACTTTGTTGAGAGTTTTTATCATAAAAGGACTTTGAATTTTGTCAAATTCTTTTTGTGCATCTATTGAAATGATCATATGGTTTTTATCCTTTATTTTGTTAATGTGATATGTTGCATCAGTTGATTTATGAATATTGAACCAACCTTGAGTCCTGGGATGAATCCTCCTTGGTCACAGTGCACAATTCTTTTAATGTATCATTGAATCTGGTTTGCTAATATTTTGTTAAGAATTTTTGCATCTACGTTCATCAAAGATATTGGCCTATCATTTTCTTTTTTTGTCATGTCTTTATTTGGTTTTGGTGCCAGGGTAATTCTGGCTTCATAAAATAACTTTGGAAGCATTCTTTCTTCATTTTTTTTGAAATAGTTTGAAAAAGATAGGTATTAATTTTTTTAAAATGTTTGGTAGAGTTCACCTGTGAGCCGTCAAATCCTGGACTCGTGTTCGTTGGGAGTTTTTCGATTATTGCATCTATTTTCTTGCTGGTAATTGGTCTATTTAAATTTTGTATTACTTCCGGTTTCAGTCTTGAAAGGTTTTGTACTTCTAGAAATTTATCCATTTCTTTTAGATTGTCGATTTTGTTGGCCTGTAATTGTTCATAGTATTCTTTAATAATTCTTTGTATTTTAGTGGTGTCTGTTGTAACTTTCCTCTTTCATTTATGACATTTATTTGGGTTCTCTCTCTTTTTTTCCTTGATGAATTTGGCTAAAGGTTTATTTATTTGAATAATCTTTTCAAAGAACCAGCTCTTAGTTTTGTTGATCTTTTCTATTGTTCTTTTCATTATAATTTTGTTTAGTTCTGCTCTGATCTTAACTATTTCCTTCTCTTTATTATTATTTTTTAAAATTGTTGTTCTTTTTTTCCAGTTTCTTTAGATGTAGAGTTAGATTGCTTATTTGAGATTTTTCTTGATTTTGTATAGTTATGAGCTTCCCTCTGAGAAATGCTTTTGCTGTACCCCATACATTTTGAAAAGCTGTACTTTCATTTTCATTTGTTTTAAGACAGTTTTTGATTTTTGTTTGATTTCTTCTTCAATCCATTTATTGTTTAGTAGCATGTTGTTTAGTCTCCACACATTTGTGTTTTTTCCAGTTTTCTTACTGTAGTTGATTTCTAGTTTTATGCCACTGTAGTTGGAAAAGATGCTTGATAGGATTTCAATCTTCTTGAATTTATTGAGGCTTGTTTTGTGGCCTCATATGTCATCTATCCTGGAGAATGTTCCATGTGCATTTGAAAAAAATGTGTGCTCTGCAGTTTTTGAATGAAATGTCCTAAAATGTCTATTAAATTGATCTCATCTAACGTGACATTTATGAACATTATTTCATTATTAATTTTCTGTCTGGATGAGCTATCCATGGATGTGAGTGGCTTATTAAAATTCTCTACTGTTATCGTATAACTGTGAATTTCTCCCTTTATGTTCATTAATACTTGCTTTAAATACATAGGTACTCTCTTACGTTGGGTACAAAATTATTTACAATTGTTATATCCTCTTCTTGGTTTGACCCCTTTATAGTTATATAATGTCCTTCTTTGTTTTTTTATACATTATTTTTTGTTTGTTTTAAAATGAATTTTTTTCTGATATAAGTATTGCTACTCCAGCTTTTTCTTTTTCTTTTTTTCCATTTCTATTTGTATGCAATACCTTTTTCCATCATTTCTCTTTTGGTCTGGATGTGTATTTTGATTTGAAGTGAGTCTCTTGTAAGCAATATATAGATAGGTCATGTTTTTTAGTCCATTCAGCCACTCTATGTCTTTTTATTGGAGCATTTAATCCATTTACATTTAAGGTAACTATTGATAAGTATGTGCTTATTGGCATTTTGTTAATTGTTTTTAGATTGTTTTTATAGCTGTCCTCTGTTTCTTTTTTTCTTCTTTTGATCTCTTCCCTTGTGGTTTTCTACTTTTCTTTAGCATTTTGTTTAAGTTCCTTTCTTTTTGTTCTGTGTATATCTTTTGCAAGTTTTTAGTTTGTGGTTATCGTGAGTTTTATGTATTTCATTCTTTAGCTATAGCAGTCTATTTTAAACTGATAGACATTTAAGTCTTAATATATTCTATAAGGACTACATATTTATTCGCCACCCATACTTTGTTATTGATATCAAATTTTAGATCTTTTTGTGTTGTTTGTCTCCTAAATACTTGCTGTAATCCAAATCGAGTTTGATACTTTTTCCCTTTAAACTTCATAGTAGCTTTTGAAATATATGTATTAAATATTTGGCTTTACCTATGAGGTTTTTCTCATTCTCATATATATTGTTATATCTATTTATGGACTTTCCTTTTCTACTTAAAGAAGACCCTTTAACATTCCCTGTAACGCTGGTTTAATGGTAATGAACTCCTTTAGTTTTTGTTTGTCAGGGAAACTCTTTATCTATCCAGTTCTGAATGATCACCATGTTGGGTACATTATTCTAGGCTGTAGGTTCCTCTCAGCACTTTAAAGATGTCCTGCCACTCCCTTCTGCCCTGTAAAGTGGCTGATAAGAAATCAGCTGGTAGCCTTATAGGGTTTCCTTTGTATATAACTCATCTTTCTCTTGCTTCCTTCAAGATTGTCCCTATTATCTTTAACTTTCGCCGTTTTAACTACAATATGTCACGGTGTGGGTCTCTTTGGATTCATGTCATTTGGAACTCTCTGTGTTTCCTGGACCTGGAAGCCTGTTTTCCAGGTTAGGAAAGTTTTCAGCTATTGTTTCTTTAAATAATTTCTGTCCCTATCTCTCTTTCTTCTCTTTTTAGGGTCCCTGTAATACAAATATTTGAACATTTGTTATTTTAGAGGCCCCTTAAACTATCTTTGTTTTTTTTTTAAATTCTTATTTCTTTCTGCTGTTGTGATTGGTTGATTTTCGCTGGTCTATCTTCTAGGTTGCTGATTCATTCTGTGTTAGCTAAGCTATATTTTCATTTTGGTTATTGTATTCTTCAAATCTGCTTGTTTTTTTCTTATACTTTCTGACTCTGTTGAAGTTCTCCCTGAGTTCCTCTATTCTACTCTCAAGTTTGGTGAGGAATTTTATGACTATTTCTTTAAATCTTTTTTCGGGCAATTTCTTTTTTTCCTTTTCTTTGGGTTTTTTTTTTCCTGGATATTTTTCTTGTTCCCTCATTTGAGAGAATTCTTCTGGCTTTTCATTCTGTTTGATTTTCTATGTTTGTGTATAGGAATTAGACAAAATAGCTATCTTTTCCAGACTTGGAAAAGTGGCTGTATGTAGAAATGGGCCCTGTGTAGACAGTGTGTGTGGGATGGTGTTGGCAGGTCAGTAGGAGCTGAGGAGATGCTTAAGGCATTTGAGGCACCAGCCTACTGAGCCTCCAGCAGCTCTAGGCAGTGAGGCCAGGTGGGTGTGGTTAAGCCCTGAGCAGCACTTCTGGGGCCTCAGGCATTAGGCTGCTTACCCCACCAGGGGAAGCTCTAGGCAAGGAGGCCTGGTAGGTGTGGTGAAGCCCTGTTCTTCTTGTTCGCTCCCTTTGTTTGGAGGCAAGGCTCCAGGTGAAGAAGCTGGGAATCTGCTGCAGTGATCTTGCAGGTAGGCCAAAGTCACCTTCCTTCACCCCAGTAGAGCTCCCGCCCACCCTGTCTGAGTGGAGGGGAAGTAAACAATGGGGCTCACTGGTTCCTCTGTCAGGAGAGGTCACGCAGCTCCTGGAAGGCTGCTTTGGCCTCCCAGACTTCTCTACTTTGTCTTTTTCCCTTGTTTGTTGTCAGAAGCTGCTCATTTAGTGCTTGGTTGTCTCACAGGAGTAATTGTTACCTATGTAAGTGTGTATTTGATTTTGCTTGTGGGAGGGTATGAGTTTGGCTTCCTTATATGCTGCCGCCATCTTGGACCTCTCCCTATACTCCCAACATTGTTTTCTTGATGAAATCTTTTTATTCCGATGTCGAAAAGTTGAGAAGTAGTAGATAATCAGGCTTTATTTTCTTAGCAGATTCAACATACCAATATCTGACAAAATTATATTTAATTTGGATTTCTAAGGTGCATTTAGAAATAAAATTTTTAAAAATTTTTTATTGCTATCTTGTAAGATACTATTAATTACCACCTGGTCCAATTCATCTATCTTTTCTGCCACCTTCTCTGAAAGTACTTTTTCAGTCTATTCTTGGACATTACAATGACAGAAAATGCACTACGTTCAGAAGCAGCCCAATATTAGGCCAACTCTGAATGTCAGAAAATTTTTTCCTATATAGAGCTAAAAGCTGTCTTTTGTATCTTTTAGTCATTAGTCTTGGTTCTACTCTGGAGATTTGTGGGAGAAGTTTAATCTCTCTTCCACATGACAGGCTTTCACATATTTGAAGCCAGCTCATGAACAAAAAACTATAATGCAAAACCCAAAAGAAATGCCATAATTGTGGTATATAGTGCTTTTTGAGGAGCTTTGAAGTAGGTGGAGATCAAATCAATTTAGGGAGATCAAATCAATTTAGAGTATGTGACAATTAAGATCTACTGAAATGAGTGGATAAAATCTTAGCAAGAAGATTGAGAGTGGAGTGGACTGCAGAAGCAAAGACACAAAATAAGCAGAATATGTCCCAGAAAAAGTTCGGTTTGCCTGGTTCATAGGAGAAATGTAAACTCTTAGGAGGAAAGATGGGGAAGGCATTATGAGAAGTCTTGCATGCAGGAGGTTATTGAAGGTTTTAGAAGCAGGAGGTGTCATATTTGGGTCAGAGCTTTGGGAAAGTTAATTGCCACAGAACTAACAGGACTGATGGAAACGTGGAAAAATAGGAGGTGAGGTCAATTAGTATTCTCTTACGAAAGTGTATCGGGGCGACGAGGGCCTAAATGTGTCAGAATTTGGGATGAAAAGGAGATGAATGTGGAGTAGAATGTATATAACTTTGAAACAAATTTAATGGGATGAGGGAAGGAGGAAAGGAATAAACAAAAGATGATTCCAAAGTATCTCTTGATAGCTTTGGAAAAGTGGTGGTGCCAGAAATAGAAGGAGCAAAATGAGTAATTCATGCATGACAAGAGGAAGACCATGAGTTGCTTTGGAACAAGTAACAAGGATTTGACATGAGGTACGACCTGCAAGCATTCGAAAATCCAACTATGGACCTTTATCTGGCTTTCCGAAAGGGCCAGAATTAGATCTCTGGGGTTCAGGGGTCCAGCAGACACTGCCAGTCAAGCAGGCATGAGAGCAGAGAAGGGACCAAGTGAGACAGAAGACTGCAGGAAGGTACCATAAGTGTTGTGCAGAGTCAGCTGGTACAGGAAAGGGCTGAGAGCTGAGAACCAAACAAACGAACAGACAAAAAATCCATGTTGGTGAAGATTTAAGTCCAGGCAGGTCTACAAAGTCAGGGAAAATTGAGCAGGATTAAGCAAGCAAGAACTGTCTGGGTTCACCAACTGGGTTCACTTTTCTCATCTGTGAGAAAAGTATAATAATGTGCCTGCCTCAGTTTATTGTAGTGACAATAAAGGAAAATGCATGTAAAAATTTACTAAAGTGCTTGGAAGAAATAAACATTTCATAAATACTTATTAATATTATGTGATATTATCGGTTGAGAGATAAACTCATCATTCTTTATACTATGTAAACATTTAAAAATATCATTCAAAATCTCTCATCACTTTCATTGTTTAATTGTAACCTTCCCAAACCATAACATTGTGTAAGACAAAGAACATTTGACCAGGTACAAGGCCATCAGAATCCTAGTATCAGCGGCCTCTAACCAACGTTGTGACCTTACTAAAGTTCCTTATCCCCTCTTGGCGTTTTTATCTTTTTATGAAGGGGTAGGACTTCATAATCTCTAGGATACCATTTATCTGTAAATGCAGATTCTGTGAGCTATGGATTCAGAAGACTGAAGTTTCTCCTGGCACAACTCGTTCTGTGCTCTGTAAGCAAGAAGAAGCTGGAGCTTGGGCTCTCTGGGCAAGATAGCTCCTTCCCTCATTGGTCCTATTAAGCCTTCCTTTCTTGCTCACCTACTCCCGCCCTTTCTCTGTCTTGCTACTGCCCACCGCCTTGAAGGCATCAGAACTAGTTTCATTATGGACTATAATCCTGGAAACTCTAGGAAAATTTAGACTCTGAGGTCATTTCATCCCACCGGTTCTTATTTCTCTATTTCTCTGACCGCATCTGTCATCCACCCCAATTCCCGAAACCCATCCACTGGGACTCGTAGTCAGTTATTAGCAGCCTCTTTCTTTCACCTCTTGCTTTGACTGAACCTGGCTCTTCAGAGGAAGCTACTTCTTTGTGGGCCCTCTGAAGTTTTGCTTATTTTTCTTCCAGAACCTTTTATCACCAGGCATGGAGGGAAGGAGAGCACTTTCTTTGCTCCTCAATGCCACTTCTAGCCCATTCTCCTTCCCTCCTTCTCAAACTCCTTCAGCTTAAAATCTTGTGTCACCAAACCGTCCACCATTCCTTGCCACTGTCATCTGCAACCCCTCAGGTCACTTCTCATTCACCCTTGTTTTATCCTCACTATTCCCAACACTACTCTGTCCTTTTAGTGATATCAATATTCTTGTAATAATCCTTTTTACATCCTGGGTTTCAGTTCCATAAGCTTCTTCTCTCCAATGATTTTGTCCTTCATCCCATCTCAGTCACTTGCTCACATCGTCATGTCCCATAACTTGGAATTGTCAACATCTTGTACCTCTCTATAATCTCATTTTCAGGAAGTCTACTCTTCAAGTCTCAGAATTTATTTTTTTATCTTTTTCTCATATCCAACTCCAACAATTTATTGATTCAGTGGAGACCTATATGCATTGGTCTTTCTACCCTTTTTTTCACAGCTTCCCCTTCCTCTCAGGTCCTCACTTTCTAATCTATAGTAATTTACCATAATAATCATTAAAATAACTCCCTTGCGTATTCCCCAAACTCCCTTGCTACTCTCTTACTCTATATACTCTCCTGACAAAACCTCAACTCCAGTTATATCCAAATATTTATCTATCCCATGCTTATATCTGCAAAACTGTATGGGTTAAAAAAAATGCACAATTACTGACCACTAACATCAAATGTGATCCCAGTCCTAATTTTCTTTCTTTATCTGCAAACCTCCAAGACATTTTTCTATATTCTCACTCTTAGCAGTGACTTTTCTAATACATTGAGAACCTAGCAGCAACAGAGGAGAATATCTATGGGCTCCCACCACCCATCTTCCCACCTACCCATACTTCTGCTCAGTATACTCAGCTGTCTATCTCATTACTAAAAATGAACTGTTTGTGCGCTAATTGAAAGCCACCCCCTCCACCTGTGTACTGGATTCCATCCCTTTTTCCCAACTCAGGTTTTTTCTCCAATGCTACTATCAGTGAGTTCTTCATTGTTTAAAATTTCACTCCTCTTTAAAATTTCACTCCCCTTGGTATTCTTTCTTCCCCTCCCATGATTCATTTATTTTCTCCATATCATTTGTGACCATCTCATATAGTATATATTGTGTTATTTATTATATGTATCACTTTACCTCCTCTCTGTAATGGAAGCTCCATGGCTCAGGAGAATGTGTCTGTTTTATCCACTGGTGTAGCCTCAGTGTCTAGAAGAGTCCCTAGAATGTAATACCTGCTCAATAAATATTGTCGTATGGAAGAATGAATGAATGAGTTCACTCTGAGCGATGAGTTAGATGAGTTGAGCCATGGGTAAACATATGGGCATTTTCAACAGGAAATTAGAAGGTGATTTCAGGGCAATTATGTAGCTTTGGGGTTTATTTTAGACAAAGCTGAGGTCACAAGAGTGAATAAGGATGCAAAGAAAACAAATGAGAGAGAGGAGGCACATTTGGCAGGTTGCTAACATAGAATTATGAAAACATTTGTGTCTAAAATAACAATTCTGTTCCCATTATGGTACTGTATTTAACGGGTTATGCGTATTTTTATTAAACTCTATTAGTATATTAATATAATTTTCTAAGCTCAGAACCATGCTAATTATTTTTAGGCATTGAAAAACAGAAATTCAATACAATTTTAAACAGAAAGATACAACCATTTTAGGTAGCAAAAGTCAGAACAAGTTTGTAACAAGCTCCATAGAACTAGTCAATCTCAAATCTTGCAAGATTATTTTTGGCGATGCTTTTTACAGTGCAATGGTTATTTGAATCTTGATCTCCTTCAGATCAGAATGCTATTACATTAAATTCTATAAAATGAAACATATTTAATTACCAAATTATTTTAATGTATAGATATTGTATTATACTACTTGTATGCTTATATATGAATACATATATGTGTTTCATGTGTTTTAAGGTTCAATTAGATTTTATCTCAGAGCCACTGAACCGACATATCTGAATACAAAGTTGAACCATGAGTTCAACTAGTGTTTTTCATTTCATCTGGCAGTACTGATATTTTTAGTGACATGCGAAAGGTTTCTACCAAACCATTGTACTTTGTTCTTTAATATATTGCTCATTTAAAAATGCCCCTTAAAAAGATATTTTGATAGGTAGCATGAATCTGACTTGATCCCTTTGCATATTGATTGATGTGGTAACGGTAAAGTCCTACATCTATGTAAGGGGTTCCATAATGATGAGCTAAGTGACAATCTCGAGTGAATCTTTTACTAGCCCTAAATCAGCCAGTCTTTACTTGTTTCTCTCCACAAAATCAGGTGAGTCAAAGATTCTGGGTGAGAAACATTATCTAGTTTCTTGGTTCTTTTCACTCTCAAAGTTAACTAAACTTACTTGGAGAAGCTTCACGATCGAGCAAGGTCTGTCTTGCCCTGACTCCTTCACTGTCTTGATTCAATTTAAACCATCAATTTGTTTCAAGATGAGGGAGAAAATCCTCTGGGTTATTGAAATCCTCTGTGTTGGCTCCTGTGAACATTCCAGGCCACAGCCATATTTTATGGTTCTAAACATTTACATCTCATGCTGTAAGCAATAAAACAAAATATTTTTGTTTTCTAAAATCCAGAGTGTGTATGTATATATACTGGATTTATATATATTTATACATATAAATATAAATGTATATAAAAATATATTTATATATACACACATACACACACATACATACATACATACATATATTTGTTTGTGTTATGAAGATAAATTTCAACTTTAGATTTTTAAGTAAAAGAATTTTTAGCAATATATATGATAAACTATAAACTCTATTATTGTTTTTTCTTTAACAAAAAAGAGAGCAGAAGTTCACAATGTACATATAACAGAAGAGATTGGAATCTAAAGAGATGAAAATTTTTCCAAACCATATAAACCATAGATTTTTGATAACTTATCCAAGAAAGCAGACTTTTATTCAGTATTAATCAAAGCTCGTTTGTTTTTTGATGTTGGGAAATTAAAATATCAGTTAGCTGATGTCTTTGAATACTTTATGAAACTCGGTGGTGTTAGTATTCTGATATTTTGAATTGGCACCACAATTTTAACTAAGTTAGATGAATATTTTTTCAAATAATCTTTTTCAAACTTTAATATACATAGGAATCATTTGGTGATCAATTGAAGATTCTGATTCTGTGGGTCTGCAGGGGAACCTGATTCTAATACACTCCTGCGTAAGGCAGACGCATGGATCACACTTTGAGTAGTAAGGATTTAGGGGACAATTAGGGTAATCTTATTTAAGTTATTCATTTCTACTATCATTTTATTAATTTAAGTTGTTTCATTATTTTACAACTAATGTTATATTACCTTGTGAAAAATAATTTAGTTTATCGTAACCAAATTGTCATCTATGCCTCATTATTAAGTATATTATTTTGCAGTTATATAACTTGCTTCATCCTTTTTACATGAGCTGCAACATCAGGTTTTAAGTGAAGTAAGATTATCATCTTTAAGAGTTGATTTCTTCAACGTTTCATAGAAAAACAAGTTTGATTTCTTCAGTTAAAAACCAAAGTGGCATTGTCATTCTGTTTGAGACAGTCAAGACCAGGTATAACAGTTCAGTGGGCAGATCTATTAAGTTTTTACACATTAAATCCTTTTGATGGGATATTAGTGGGAAATGATTAATTAAGGGAAAATTAAAAGGAATCAGAATTGAAGATAAAGATATGCAGTTGGATTTGGAAGTGCTGCAGTTGAACAGAAGTATTACTTCTTGACATTATTTGTCTGATACAAAGTTAGACTATTTTTAGTTAGGGAAATGTCACATTATTGTTTATAACATGCTTAAAGAGCACTGTCTAATCTTGGTGGCATACTTATGAGATTTTGTTTTCCTACACACAATGCCCCAAAGACCAAAATTAGAAGTCTCTTAGGGGATTTACTCATCTCCAGTAAATTGCAAAACAGTGATACAGGTTGACTTGATGAAAAGCCCGATGCTGTAAATGCTTGGATAAGAGAAGGGAAAATTTGAGCTTATTTTATAAAAGGGCATATCTTATATGCACTATAGATCTGTAAATTTATCAAATCCACATAACTTTTATCTTCTCTTGAGATTGATTTTGGCCTGATGGGAGATGTGTTGTGCTATAAGACATCAGTGATTAGAGCAAGAAGGCAGAAAATGTTACGGAGTAAAGAGCTGCTGGGGGGAGGAATGGAAAGCACTGAAATGGAATAAGAATATATGTGGTCAGCAAGGGGAGATGTGGACGATGGCAGAGTTGAAAGGGTATACACAAACAAGCTATTTGCAAACATCAGGAGGGCTTAGGATTAACACTTGTGGATATAGAGTATTTATTTAGATTTATAATGCATTAGAATACGTACATACTCCAGCTCAATCATTCTGCCACCCCAGAGTAACTTCCAAGAGTTAACCCCATGAAGAGATCATGGGCTAGCTCATCTTCCAAGGCCGATATGACGTACTTCCACGTGATGTGATGTACACGTGGGGAGTGCGTAGCTTCATTTTAATGAGGAGTCTTCCTAAATGTGTTCTCTCAGAGTTTGTTAAAATAGCCACTCTTGCATTTTTTTTTTCTCATTTTGCTCCTATGTTCTATTTTCTTGTTTTCCTGATTTTTTTTTCCATTCTAAACATTGGCATTTTCTTTGATACTCTGTCCTGCAAATAGGTTACCTTTCCAACACGATTCAGTCTCTAGAGAGGTCTGTCTAGCTCCCAGAATGGCAGAATTTTAAGATAATCCAATGTATAACATCTTACTAGTTAACCTTAAATCATGCAATAGCTTTACAACACAATCGCCCAGTCATAATATCGTACAGGATGTCGGGGGAATCACAATGGTTATGGTGGGAACAGAGTTAAGCTAAAAACCAAATGTATGCTGACATATTTGTAAACTCAGATGTAATATCTGTATTAATCTAAAATGTACATATGTTCATTTTCAAAGGATTTTTTTAAAATTTTTAGATAAACAAATACACAAGCATCTATATGAATAATAAAAATAACAACTGGATTATGTGTAAGTGTGGTGCAGCTCCTGACAACAAATGTATTTATAAGGGTTATGACAACTTGGTGAAGATGACACAGTTTGTGTAAGTGGTAGAGCAAAAATCGAAACCTCGGTTTCTCTTACTCCAAAATTCATTTTCTAACCCCGGATTTAAAAGTATACATTTTTACCCTGCACAAAATGGAGGTAAAGTCTTTTATCAACTCCAGTTTGTACATATTCATTGGAATTTGTTAAAGTTGGAATGAAATTTATTCTTAGTGGTTGGTTCAATTCTAGGTTGATTTTAGGATTGAAGTCTAAGAATGTACATGTTTGAGCTGAAGGTAAGGGAGACAGAACCTTGGGTTGATGTGAATCGAGGGTGTCAACTCTTAAGTAATTCCCAGGCTGTCGAGATTTTCTAGGAGGCCATTTTTGCTTCTGGGGACATTGTGTAGGTTGAGGTTCATAGCCAGTAACCTGGCTTCAGATAGACTATTAAAGTGATTTTCATATTTGTGTTAGGAGAAGGGTAGACTTTCCTTAGCTTCTTAGAGCTACAGAATTGGGAAGTAATAACTGACTAATGAAGTTTTTACCTCTAGATATCTCTCAGCTCATCCAAAGATTCTAAAATAAACAGCATACGTATCTCTTTGGTAAAATGTTTTATTGGACATAGGCTAGGTTGTTCAAGTGATGGTAAAATTATGAGAATGTACACAGTTTGTGATGGCTTAATGATGATTAAAAAAATAGTCAAATGCTAAAGCATTGAGGTTAATCACATCTTCAGTAGGGACCGTATTCTAGGCAGAGCAAATAAAGTGATAATTCCTCTAATAGCTATTGTACAGTAGTCCGCCATTATCCACGGGGGATACATTCCAAGACCCCAGTGGATGCCTGAAGCTGCTTTCTGGAGCAGCACATTGCCCTCTGTTGGAACATGTTTTCCATTCATGTTTTCCACCCACAAATTTAGTGCCTTTTCCATCTTAAGGCACCATGGGCATAACTTTTGCAGTTTGAGGTGCAACAGCAAAATTAGCATGATTTTCTTTTCCCTTCTTTACAGTTTCACAGATGAAAGATTCATTCTTACCATAGATCTTAGCAATCTCAGCATAGGATTTGAGTTTTTCCCTTTCCTTATTAAGTCAAGAAGTTTCATCTTTTTACTTCAAGGAAGCACTTTACAGCTTCTCTTTGGCCTATCTGAACTGCCAGCATCGCTGAGACCATTGCTAAGTAAAATAAGGATGACTCGAACACAAACACTGCCATACCACAGCAGCTGATTGGATAACAGAGAGGGCTGCTAAGTGATTAGTGGGAGGGGATCATCTACAGTGTGGAGATTCTGAACGAAGGGTTGAGTCATGTCCCCAGGTAAATTGGAGCAGGATGGCACACGATTTCATCACACTACTCAGAATGACTGAGCAATTTGAAACTTATGAATTGTTTATTTCTGGAATCTTCCATTTAATATTTTCAAACAGCAGTTGACTGTGGTGACTGAGACCGTGAAAAGTGAAATCACTGATAAGAAGGGACTACTGTAGTTCATTTAAAATACAACAAAGTACTATTATTAGTATTTTAGTAGTTTACTATTGCATATTAGAAATTATTAACTCCAGTATTTAAAAATATATAACCTGAACCATTACTCCAGTCTTTTGAAAATAACTAACATTTAAAAATCATAACCATAATTTGAGAAGGAGTTAAATTGGTGCTAAGACCATAATCTAGAGATAGTTACTATTAATGTTTCATTGTATTGTCAAATTTTTTCCTATCAGAGAAATGCACATTTTAGTTGCTTCGCTCTTGGTTGCAATTTTATTACATATATGGGAATAATTTTTCTTAGAGAACAAACAACTCTAGAAATCAAGGGAAAATAGCATTTGCTTTAATGTGATTTTTTCCTGGATGACACTTCTTACACTGAGTAAGAAATGTTTTATATATATATTTTTTGGTTCTGTAATATGCAAGCCAGGCTGGGGACACACGTTGAATCTGTCCACTTCTATACCTCCCCATTAACGTGGCTCTAGTTCAAGTCGCATTATCTTTTGTTCGAAGTGCTGAAATATTTTTCTAACTTCCTTTTTCAATCAGCTGTCTTTCAATCTAATATTTCTAGAATTCATTCTTTTCACAGTAGCAGTGATATTTAAAAACTAAAATAAGATTAGACCACTGGTCTTTAAAACCTCTCAATGGCTTCTTACATTAAGAATTAAATCTACACTCCTGACCTTGTCCTACAAAACTACATAATCCGATGCCTACCCTGTCCTCTGACTACGTTTTGTACTGCTTTCTCCTTTACTCTCTACCTTCCATCCAGGTTTCCTCCTTCTGTGTCCATTTTTGTAATCACTATCCTTCAAGGAATTTTCCCACTTTATCTAAGTATTGAGTTTATTAGCATAAAATTATTCATAATGTTCCCTTACTCTTCTTCTAATGTTTATAGGATTTGTAGTGATGCCTACATTTTTATTCCTAATATCGGTAATTTGTGTTTTCTCTCTTTATTAGTTTAATTAGAGGTTATCAATTTTATTTTTTCTCCTAAAGAACCAGTTTTTATTTTATAGATTTTCTCTGTTGTATTTCTGTTTTCTACTTCATGGATTCACTCTCTTATTTTTATTATTTTCTTTTTTCAACATACTTTCAGTTTAATTCGTTCTAGCTTTCTAACTTTTTAAAGTGGATAGTTAAACCTTTCTCTTTTTTCTAACGTAAGTATTTAAAGCTATAAAATTTCCTCTAAGTACTACTTTAGCTCTATCCCAGAAATTTTGGCATATTGTGTTTTTGTCATTATTTTAGTTCAAAATACTTAAAACTTTTACTTTTGATTTCTTTGTTGACTCGTGGGTTATTTACAAGTATTTTATTTAATTTCCAAATATTTGTGAATGATCCAGTTATCTTTCTAATATTAACTTCTAGTTTAATTCTGTTGTAGTCAGAGAATAAACTCTGTATGATTTTAATCCTTTTAAATTTATTGGAACTTTTTTATGGCTCAGCACGTGGTCTACCATGGTGAATGAACTGTGCACTTATGAGCAGATTGTATTCTGTGGTTTTTGAGTGTGTTGTGCTATAAATGCCAATTAGGTAAAGTTGATTGATAATGTTGTTTAAGCCTTTATACTTACTTTCTATATGTTCGTTTTATCAGTCATTGACAGGGGAGTTGAAGTCTTTCCCTGTAACTATGGGTATCTCTCTGTCCTTTCAATTCTGTCAATTTTAGCTTTATGTATTTTGAGGCTTTGTTATTAGTCACATACACATATAGGATTGCTATGTATTCTTGGCGAATAGATACTTCTCTCATTTTAAAATGTCCTTCTTTATCTGTAGCAATCTCAGCCGCCTTGAAGTCTGATAATAGTCCTTGTCTGATATTAATATAGCTACACCAGCTTTCATATGTTCAGCTTTTGCACGGTATGTTCTTTTCCAACCGTTGCTTTTAGCCCATCTCTCTGATCTCTGTCTCTATTATTTAAAGTGGCTTTTTTGCAGTCAGCTTATAGTTGGGTCTTGCTTTTATATACAGTCTGACAATCTACCCTTTAATTATATGTTTAGATTATTTAGTAATATAATTATTGATATGATTAGGCTTAAGTCTGCTATTTTACTTTTTATTTTCTCTTCATTTCATGTGTTCTTTCTTCTATTTTTATATATTTTTGAACTGAGTAATTTTTAGTATATCATATTATCTCTAGTATTGGTTTATTAGCTACATCCTTATTTTTTGGAGAATATTCTATGGTTTACAATTTGTGTCTAACTTATCACAGTCTAATATTAATATAGCTACTCCAGCTTTCCAGCTACTCATCTAATATTACCATACTTCATGTATAATATTATAAGAACCTTATAACAGTGTACTTCCATTTTTCTCATGTTGACTTTATGCATGTTTTTTAACATACATTTCACTTTTACATGTTATATGCCTGACAATACATTGTTGCTTTAAATAGTCAACTGTCTTTTACAGAAATTCACAAAATGAGAAAAACTGACTTTTCTATACTGATACATTACCCTTTCTTGCACTCTTTATCTGTGTAGATTTTTATTTCTATCTGATATTATTTTCCTTCAACCCAAATAATTTCCTTTATCATTTCTTATAGCGTAGGTATGCTAGTTTCAAATACTTTCAGCTTCTGTTTGTCTGTAAATGTCTTCATTTCATTTTCATTTTTGCAAGATATTTTGGCTGAATATAGAATTCTAGCTTGACATATTTTTTTTCAGCACATTAAAGATGACACTCCATAGTCTTTTTGCTGGCAATGTTTCTTGTTAAAAATTGGCAACTATTCTTATCTTTGTTCGCCTTTATGCAATATCTATTCTTTCTCTGCTTGCTTTAAAAATTTATCTTTATTACTGGATTTCAACAATTTAATTTTGATGTTTCTTTTTGTGGGTTTCTTTGTGTTATTCTGATTGGAGTTTGATGAGCTTATTGTATCTGTGTTTTTGGTTTTCATCAAATTTGGAAAACTTTTGGCACATTTCTTTAGATATTTTTTTCTGCTTTCCTCTTTATATGTCTCCATTTACATGTATTTTAGAACATTTGATATTGTCATACAGATCACTGAGATTATTCTCTGAGAATTCTTCTTAGCATTTTATTGCTCTGTACTTCAGATTCGATAATTTCTAATGTTATGTTTTTAAATTTACTGATCTTTTTTTTTCTGTAGTGTCTGATCTACTCACCTACTGAACTTTTATTTTAGAAATTGTGCTTTTCAGTTCTTGAAGTTTAATAATAATTTTTATTTCTCTCCTCATTATACTTATATATTTCTTTAAAATCTTAAGCATATTTATAACAGCTCTTTTAAAGTTCTTGATTACTAAGTCCATCATCTCTGTCATTTTATAGACCTGCTTCTATTGACTGATTTTACTTCTGGCTATGGGTTAAAGTTTGCTGCTTCTTCATATATCTTGGGTATTATTTTTCTTTAATTGTCTTGTTTGGGCAGGTAGTTAATTTACTTGCAGTACAACTTAATCTTTTTGGATGTCTAGAGAGGTCTTTATTCTAGGACTATTTCTAAGGCATTACCCTTCTCTACTGAACAGCTCTAGTGAATGCCACAGATATTCAAGAAGCTCTCTCCATTTGGCTTGTGGGAATGCAAATGCTTCCCTGCTCTGCATGAACTCTGGAAATTGTTTAGCTCCCCCAAGTATTATTGTTTGGCATTATGGAATTTTAGCCTGTATATAATGCACTTTTGTATTTAAACAAAGACACAAGGAGACCCCTCTTCAGATTTCTGGAGCTTTTTTTACAGATAACTTCTTTTCTCTTTGACACTCTTTTATGCCAAGTCCTGCTCCTTGAACCTCCCTGTGCCCAGCTTGTATTTCTTCTTCCAGAACAGCTCTGTAAACTTCAAGCAGAAAGCTGAGGCAATGGCAGAAGTCACCTCTTATGTTTCCCTTCTTTTAGGGGTCACAATCTTATACTGTCTGTTTTTCAGTGTCTGAAAACAGGTGTTTATTTTTCTATATTTTGTCCAGCTTTCTAGTTGTTTATCATGGGAAGGCAAGCAAAGTTGCAGAAAGAACAAATCAGGAGCACAGTTTTTCTTCAACCAGCTAGCCCTTGGACTTATTCTATTTACTTAGAAGAGTCTTCCCAGGAATCTCTACAAGCTGCCTCCTTCACATTCTTTGTCTTCCAAAAGGAGCTTTTCTTGACCATAGTATTTAAAGTCACTATTTATCATACTAGTTCTTTCCATCTTTCTTTTATAGAATTTATCACAATCTGTAATTATCTTTTACAATGTGTTTATATGTATAATGTCTCCTCTCTTCTCACTATGTAAGCTCTATGAGAAGAGAAGCCTGTTGATTGCATTCCCATATTCCTTAGCTTCTTGAATGGGTACCTGGCCCATAGGAGGGAGCCAGCAATTATTTTCTGAATATAAATATGAATAAAGATATATCTATCCTTATACTCTGAAGTTGTAAGATAAAGATGCAGTAAGCAGCATAGTACCAAAAGCTTACACATTAGAGTAGGTTATGCTTATGTGTTTCAATAGAATTTTTTTTCTTCATGTATAATAAAGAGAATTGAATCCATTAACTTCATAAGAAAAAAAGTTACTTTAAATTCTACATATTTAGTTCTGTTTGCTATTGGTCTCCACGTCTCCACATGTAATCTAAACATACTGTATTCTTGTTGCTTGCATTATATGTGTAGCCTGCGACATTTCACCTGAGATAGAGATACATGATTATTTTTTCAACGTTAACCTGTTTTAGTGAATTATATTGTCATGATGATGTCTTAGAGCTGCTATAACAAAAATACCATAAACTGGGTGGCTTTGACAATAAATGTTTATTTTGTACAGTTCTTGGGACCGGGAAGTCCAAGACCAAAATCAAGACACTGGCAGATCCATTGTCTGGGGAGGACACCCTTCCTGGTTTGTAGATAGCCATCTCTCCTCTTCTTGCAGTATTGTCACATGGTGGTGTGTGTGTGGGGAGACAATCTCTCTCATGTCTCTTCTTATAAGGACACTAACCCTATCATGAGGGCTCTATCTTCATGACCTAATTGCCTTCCAAAGGGCCTACTTCAAATATCATCTCATTAGAGATTAATCTTCAACATGTAAATTTTGGGGGGTGATGGGGACACAAACATTTAGCCCATAGCTGGTGGAGAAAATAAAAGTTTATATGAATTTTATAAAATTTTAGAAAAGAAAATAGAAATGGCATATATAAATACTATGTGCCAGGTTCAAATCTGGTTAACAATGAAGGGGCTGGCCAGTTTTAGTATGAAATAACTGTTCATGTCCCTGATTTTAATTCTGAAGTAGATAGAAAAATAGCTGACCTAAATAGTCATGCTGTACTTAGTTTTACATTCTCTTAGGTACGTGTTTTTTTTTTTTTTTTTTAATCATTCATTTCACTATAATGTAGGTCTGCATTTTCTTGCATCTAAATAAAAAGAATCCCTGTCTAAGAACTTGGGATTTGATGTTCTCTTAGTATTACTGGCCTACATGATGGAAGTCTAATTCTTTCCTCAGTTGGAGATTGGCATTTGGGAACACAGAAAACTTTGTGACAGGTTTTGAACCCATACATAGGTATAGGAACTCTCTTGGAATCTGTAGGATAGCTTTTTTGTTTGTTTTTTAATTGTTCCCAGAGCTTTGTTATTGGAGTTCTGCTTATGGACTACGTTTATCAAATATTGGTAGCTGTTAGTATAGAATCATGGATACATTTTAATACAAATTATAACATTTATTTAATTTTTAAAAGTTATGTCTCATGATAATATTACTTTAATCATAAACATTCTTAAATTTATCTGTGCTATAATTCAATATAAAACTACATACTTAAACATCACTTTAATTTACAAAATCAGGTAAATCAATGTTATAATTTATAGTATATTCAATTTTTTAGATATTTAAAAAGTATTTATGGAGCATACTAAAAGTATTTAGAGAGCATGGATATTTAAAGGTAAAAAAATTCTTGTGATGTGGTGAGGCAGGTATTTATTCAATATACTTTGCTTATAATTTTTCAGATGTGAAAGAGAAGGATCAATTTTATCTCCTCAAAATTTTCTGAACATCATAATTTCAAGCTCTTATATGAATTCTGCCAAGGTGGCAATGGATGCCACTAGGAGCTTTTAGGTAGAGGTGGAGTGGCTTTCAAGGTCTCATGTAACAGTGGCCCAAGAGTAACTTATGTCTAAGTCTCTAATTTACTTGGCCTCACTTAGCCATCATCATTATTGAGAACACTCTCCCCAGAGTCCTAAAGATATCTGATGATAAATTAGAAGTCTCATCCCCACAGGTAAGAGAGTTCTGAAAATAATTTTGTTGCCCTAAATATGGTATCTAGTGGTTCAACCTTTTTGCTTATTAAAGATACCATGGGTCCCTGTCAACTGTCAATCTTCTTGCCCAGCTTGACTTTCCTAATAAAGTAAGAGTCAGTTCTGTTGTTGATTATTCCTTTTAGATTGTTTTAGCTGGTGCCCCCTTTTTCTTTCCAAAAAGAAAAAAAAGAGAGAGAAAGAGAATGTGGCAGAGGGGAGAGAGGTGATACATAAGCTCTTTTGGGGAGAAAAAATAAATTGTGAGATTTAGCAGAAAGGAATAATACAATAGGAATATAACACCTGATCATGCTTTGTAGGTACCTCTGCCCTTCTGCCTAGCTGCCTTCCATAAATATTTGTTAAATAAATGAGTAGATTAATGAGTAAATCAACTATATTATGGTATTTTAAAAATTCTTATAGAAAGAGGAGTATTTTTTCATATAGCCAAACCCCCAAATCCAGAAGAGTTGGCTACTTAAATCTATTCTTTCATCAATATATGTACCAGTAAATATTTAACAAATAATAAAACTGCTTTTTGTGACCAATGCAGTTCACCCAAAGCCACCACCAAGGCTCCACTTATATATAGTTCAATAGTTATTATAAAGAGAGTAGGAATGACTCTGGTGAGAGATCTCTATGTGTCTTTACCCCTAAAGTTGTATATAGCATTTGTCATTTTATTCTAATTCTTATTCTAATTCTAAGTGATTTGTAAACTAAAGGCCAATCTTTTGTTAACATATTGCACGTAGTTTATTTTTAATAGTTTTGATGTTGAAAAGTTTGGATAGAAATTACTGATAATAAGATAATTGTTCATATGTATCACCATATCATTTGACCTTTTTATAGGTTGTTCGACTTCAGACACCCAATTTCTTGCAATGTTTCAAATTCTCCATTTGCTTTTTGTACTCAATTTTCCCCCCATGAGTTTAAGATGCTTTTCTAAGAGGGAAAAGTGTATCAATAAGTTCTTCAGCACTGCTAAAATTATCAGTGAACATCTTGTCAGACAGCGATGTGCGAATCTGTTTTGTATGCCTCCATCCAGGGCCAGGTTTGTTGATGGAGGAAAACACTTTCTCATGTTTCAACCTGAATCCCACCCTGTGTAGAACACATTAGTATAATGCAGAGACTGTGGGAGAAGACAACATTTTAATGTGTTTTCTAGCTTTCTTATTTGTCTATGTTTTTTGCTAAGCATGAAGTTTAAAACAATAGACTACTATTTTCTATTAATATTTGTTGGATGCTTTCAGATACCCTTTATTACTTTTAGTTCTGGCAGAGTTAGACCCTAGCTCTAAGAATCTGTAAATGAGGAGTGGAGCTTTCTTCATTATGTTCTTTCATCTCCTTTGATTTAGGTCCAGCATACATCAGCTGC
>NW_011888880.1:1265347-1278292 GCF_000151845.1 Pteropus vampyrus | reverse complement strand
CAAAATTTTCTGAACATCATAATTTCAAGCTCTTATATGAATTCTGCCAAGGTGGCAATGGATGCCACTAGGAGCTTTTAGGTAGAGGTGGAGTGGCTTTCAAGGTCTCATGTAACAGTGGCCCAAGAGTAACTTATGTCTAAGTCTCTAATTTACTTGGCCTCACTTAGCCATCATCATTATTGAGAACACTCTCCCCAGAGTCCTAAAGATATCTGATGATAAATTAGAAGTCTCATCCCCACAGGTAAGAGAGTTCTGAAAATAATTTTGTTGCCCTAAATATGGTATCTAGTGGTTCAACCTTTTTGCTTATTAAAGATACCATGGGTCCCTGTCAACTGTCAATCTTCTTGCCCAGCTTGACTTTCCTAATAAAGTAAGAGTCAGTTCTGTTGTTGATTATTCCTTTTAGATTGTTTTAGCTGGTGCCCCTTTTTCTTTCCAAAAAGAAAAAAAAGAGAGAGAAAGAGAATGTGGCAGAGGGAAGAGAGGTGATACATAAGCTCTTTTGGGGAGAGAAAATAAATTGTGAGATTTAGCAGAAAGGAATAATACAATAGGAATATAACACCTGATCATGCTTTGTAGGTACCTCTGCCCTTCTGCCTAGCTGCCTTCCATAAATATTTGTTAAATAAATGAGTAGATTAATGAGTAAATCAACTATATTACGGTATTTTAAAAATTCTTATAGAAAGAGGAGTATTTTTTCATATAGCCAAACCCCCAAATCCAGAAGAGTTGGCTACTTAAATCTATTCTTTCATCAATATATGTACCAGTAAATATTTAACAAATAATAAAACTGCTTTTTGTGACCAATGCAGTTCACCCAAAGCCACCACCAAGGCTCCACTTATATATAGTTCAATAGTTATTATAAAGAGAGTAGGAATGACTCTGGTGAGAGATCTCTATGTGTCTTTACCCCTAAAGTTGTATATAGCATTTGTCATTTTATTCTAATTCTTATTCTAATTCTAAGTGATTTGTAAACTAAAGGCCAATCTTTTGTTAACATATTGCACGTAGTTTATTTTTAATAGTTTTGATGTTGAAAAGTTTGGATAGAAATTACTGATAATAAGATAATTGTTCATATGTATCACCATATCATTTGACCTTTTTATAGGTTGTTCGACTTCAGACACCCAATTTCTTGCAATGTTTCAAATTCTCCATTTGCTTTTTGTACTCAATTTTCCCCCCATGAGTTTAAGATGCTTTTCTAAGAGGGAAAAGTGTATCAATAAGTTCTTCAGCACTGCTAAAATTATCAGTGAACATCTTGTCAGACAGCGATGTGCGAATCTGTTTTGTATGCCTCCATCCAGGGCCAGGTTTGTTGATGGAGGAAAACACTTTCTCATGTTTCAACCTGAATCCCACCCTGTGTAGAACACATTAGTATAATGCAGAGACTGTGGGAGAAGACAACATTTTAATGTGTTTTCTAGCTTTCTTATTTGTCTATGTTTTTTGCTAAGCATGAAGTTTAAAACAATAGACTACTATTTTCTATTAATATTTGTTGGATGCTTTCAGATACCCTTTATTACTTTTAGTTCTGGCAGAGTTAGACCCTAGCTCTAAGAATCTGTAAATGAGGAGTGGAGCTTTCTTCATTATGTTCTTTCATCTCCTTTGATTTAGGTCCAGCATACATCAGCTGCTGCAGCTCTTCCAGCATAATTTACTTATCTACTAATGCCATCTATGAGAGAGAAAATCGGGTTTGTGTAAGTGTAGTATTCTAATGTGACCACTAACATTAGGTCACGAAAGCGACCCTCTCATTAGCTATTACTTTCAATTAGGTGTTCTCAAACAATTAGCTTTTGAGCTATATAATCTTATTTATAGCATATTCATTCCCTGATGAGAGAAGAAATTACTTCTGGGAAAGCTGAGTCTCAAACTTTTAATTTCAGTACTAAATTCAGTTACATTACCTCAGTTGGACTTTCTTCATGTGGAATTACTAAGCTTAATTCTCTTGATCATGTGATCCCATAGGCATCATGAGCCTTTTAAGAAGAGAACTACTAAAATCCATAGGTGTTTAGAGCACACAGGGAGATAAATGCAGCAGAGACCTGCTCTTTGCAAATAACATTAAAGGTTTTCAGATTTTCAAAGCATTCTCAGGAAAAAAATTCTCACGTCTTAGTAATATTATTTAAAGCCATATATTCATAGGTTCCTACTCTTATGTACCAGTTTTTCAGAAGGTTTTGTTGTTGCTTCTTTGACTTCATTTTTCTACCATAAAATTAAGACACTGGAGTTACTTTATTTTTTTATTTTTATTTTATTTTTTAGGCGAGGCAACTCTTGGTTGACCTCACAGATTGCAAGGACCTTGTCAGCTTACAATCCCTTATTTTTTTTTTTTCATGCCTACAGTACCTGGTCTTCCTAGGTGGTCTCCCATCCCAGTACTAACTAGGCCCGACCCTGCCTATCTTCCGAGATCAGACAGGATCAGGATTGCTCAGGGCGGCATGGCTGTAGACTGAAGTTACTTTAAATGCTGGCCCTGATAGAGTTTTCCAAGTCCGTAATAATATTTATTGCATCTGTAGTCATGTGTTAGTTTCCAGGATGCCATATCATTTTTTTGTCCCCCAAATAAGACATGGTCTTTGCTTGCAAAGAGTTTACTATAAACAAAAAGTTATACAAAAAACCTTAAATATATATATCATTCATTTTTTTTTTCAAGAAATCTGTACTGAGTATAATATTTTCTAAACTCTGGAGAAACGTCAGTATGTAAGTCAGTATGTAAGAATAGACAAAGTCCTGCCTTCATAGTACTTTCATATTTTCACACAGCGAATTGGGGTAAGAAGAGACAGATAGTAACAAGGAAATCAAAAAATATGATAACAAGAAATTGAAATAAGTGCTATGGAGAAAATAAACAAGGTGATGTGATAGCTTGGTAGAGAATATTTTAGAAAGAGTGGTTAGGGAAGAGCTCTCAGTAGAGGTGTCATTTCATCTAAGAGCTGAAGGATGGAAAGGAGCCAGTGATGGTAGGGCACCTAGGCAGAGAGAAGTGCAGGGACAAAGCGCAAGGTAGGAACAAGTTTGCCCTTTTGAGGAACAAAAAGATCAGTATGGCTGGAGTTTAGGGAATGAGAGAGATTGTAGGACATGAGGATGGTTTGGGAAGCAGGAGTTACATCATGGAGGCCAAGCTGGATTTTATTTTAAAGGCAGTGGAAAGTCATTGAAGCATTTTAAGAAGGATAGTATCTGGTTAGCCTTTAAGAAAGATGTCTCTAGCCACTGCATGAAGGCTACCTTATATGGGCAAGTGTAGAAAGAGGAAAACACATGAGGAGCTCATTTCAGTGTCCTAGTGTCTTAGTATCCACCTAAGAGATGATGGTTATGGGACTACGATGATGTCAGAAGTGAGGGAGAGCAATGGATAGATCTGAGAGCTGTATGTACGTACCACTCACATGAGTGCTGACTGACATGCCCGCCTCCCTTTGGACATGATGTTTGGAGCATGGTAAATTCTCAGTGAAGACTTGATGGTGAAGAGACTGATGTCTTTGCTGTGTTATCATATTAAAGGTACTGGGTCTGTGTTTCACGTCACTGGGGAAGAAATCTCCAGAATCCTGGCAGAAGCCGGGAGGAAACAATGTGAGTTCAGTTGAGAAGCTTCGAGGTTAATTTTTAGAATTGATTCCTTTCTCAAGCTCCATTTTTCTTTTTTATTATGGGTTTTAAGGAGTGAGCCCACCTTCATTTTCACTTTAAAGCTACTATCTTCTAGTTTATGCCTTAAATTTCTTCTGCTATTGAAATGACTTCCAAGAATGTGACAATTCTGCCAGCTTCCAGCCTCTAGAACCCACCTGGGCAATAAAGTGGTTGAGAGTTTGGCCATAGTGACCAGATCTGAATTTTGACTCTGTTGTGTATTAGCTCTGTAAATTTGGATAAGTGTCTTAAAGTCTTTCAACCTTAATTTTCCCCCTCTAATTTATAAGCTGAAGATATTTCTAATGCTTACCTCATAGGGTTGTTGTAAAGAACAAATGAAATAATGCATATGAACTTAGTATAGTGCCTGAAGTATAACTGTAAATCCTCATCAAGGGGTAGCTGAGATTGAAAACAACTTTTCTGTAGGTACTCTATACAGATTGGCTGCTATAATCATTAATCCTGAACAGGATGAACAAAACCAGCAGTGACAAACCTTAAGTAAATCATGTAACTTGTGTTTCCAGTAGACACACAACCACAGAAGTGAAAATAGAGTCTTCTTCAAACAGATTAGTTTCTCTGGATCTGCTTCCTTTTACCCCATGCAAACCACCTGTTTCATTCACGCTTCTCACCTGGCTCCAGGACACCTGGAGGCAGCTCCTCTGTTGTGGGGAACTGGTCCTTTTGGCCACTGCTTATTTGCCTGCACTTCCTGTGGCTCGCTGTGGTCATAGCTCCTCTTGCTACTTCGCTAGTAGCTGCTGCCATCATTGTTCCTGATGTTTAGACCTTGCTGAAGCCTACCACCCTCCCCTGCACAGGTCCATCTGGCAGGGTCTGGCTCCTGGCTTATTCCACTGTTTCCATTCTGGGCTCAGCCTGGGGTCCAAATAGAGAAATAGTCCTTTGCCCGGTGATGGGGACCCTCTGTGACATAGACTATTTTGTAGTACTGCATCATGTTCTTAGTGTGTAATCATGAGCTCATGTCACAGGTATTTGAATGTTTAACAGTTACTTTTCTGCATTTGATTCTTCCTAAAACTCAGACGTGATTCTCTGGAAATTAATTTGGAAAATCTTGAATGTAGAGGAAATCATGATGGTCTTATAAAGCATGCTTGCTGATCTTGACTCTGTTGCTGAGATAGTTATTTGAAGCTACTTCTAGACTTTTACTTATTATTTTTATTCTAAAAAAAAAAAAATCTATACGCTTCCAAATTTCCTTAGAAAAAGCATATGCTGACTGTGTCTCCCTGGGAAGCTTCGTTTAAGTTTCTGTGGAGATCTGCCTTAGTATTGGCTTGCCAGATATCAACACTATAAAAAAATAGGATTCTTTTTCCATCTCCAATAACAAATGAAAGAAGAAAAAAATCTATAAGAAAGCGTTATAATTACAGTTATATGTAAAATACAAATAAAACTATTTTGTATATAAGCCCAAATTTTAATTTTCTTGTTATATCAGTTAATCTTATTTTGAAGATTAAGGGAACAATAGGAAAAAAAGGCAGGGTTTTTAGAACAATTAGGGAAAATGGCTCAGAGGAAAGAAGAAAGATAATAAAGATAAAAGAGCAAATGCATTGAAAGAAAAAGTTGTTTTTTGTTTTGTTTTGTTTTGTTTTTTACTATTTGAATACCTTGCATCTGATAAAAATAAATCATGCCCTCTGGCTTCTCCTCTGCTTTTATTTAATAATATTTTTGCTCTTGATTTAAATATTATCATCTTTCATATCAAACTCTATCATATCAAACAGTTGCAGAGTCTAAATAATCCAGAAGTTTGACAAACCCATTTTTTAAAGTTTAAAAGATAACTTGATGATAAGGTAAAAGTAATTTTGTTTTTTTGCCTAATGGCTACTAAAAGCATCATAAGTAATATATTGAATTAAAGCTCACAAATGACTATGTTTGTCACCTTTCTACTGGCAAGTAACTTGGCACCAGATGGGATTCCCTAAATAAATATTCTGCTTTACTGTCTCAAAAGAAAATTTTCATTACTTCAAATAATAAAATATGTAGAAATCAAAATGATAGGCAAAAGGAATTCCTTATTTTATAAAGAGGAAGTAAAAAGATGCAATATATTACCAAGTATTGGATTTTGGAATCTCAAGATAGTACTTTTTTGTGTCAATAATGTCTCAGGGAGTATAGGTGGGCCGGGTTGTGAAAATGTAATGGCATTGGTGAGAATTTATGATTGACTTATTTACATTCTGTGACTGCTTAAGATAAGAATTAGAAAAGATAGATAAATGCAGAGCCAGAGAGCAAGGCTATGGGTGTTCTACTCTGTGCCGTTATTCCTTCAAAGGCGTAACCACGACCTTAGTCCAACAACTGGCCTCACAAAAGCCCCCTCAGTTCTCAGCAGGCCCAGACTAATCCCCCCATAGGAATCAGGAGGTGGATGAAGGTGGCGCAGGAGAAAAACAGTCTCATGTACAAAAACATACTAAGCTTTACCCTCAGATACCGCTACAAGACTAAGTTGAAGCTATTTCTTTTATCCTCGGATCACAGAGATGGAAGTAGGTGTTAATATTCACTTACTTTTTCTTTTGCCCTTTTCACGTGTGTATATATCTGTTAAAACCCACCCAATTTTGAGAATTTTTCCATTTCATTATAGCAAACATTCTATGTTTTGTTGCTTCTTTTGATTGCTGTCATCTGTAATTCTCCTGACTCAACGTTTTGGGGGAAAACTTCTTTGATCTTCATGATGGGAGCAGTTCTTGTATGTATTACTGAAGCACATATCCAAGTATAACTGATTATACATTTTTTTGCTGATTATAAATTTATTTACAGAGTCAATAAGCCCTGCCTATAAAGGACAGGCAGGCAAACATGAACAAATGCCTTAAGCTTCTAGGCATAAGAAAATAAGGATTAATCGACTTGTACTGCAACAAAGCTAAACTTATGCCCTGGTCTTAGTGCATTGAACTCCATGAAGATAGGAAGCATTTCTATTTTGTTTACTACTGTATCTTCACCAAGTACAGGTCCTGGTGCTTAGTGGATGTTCATTGAGAATAGTTAAATGATTGAATACCCAAGTTAATGCAATCTGGGCTTTCTTCCCGTACTTCATGACAGTGCCTGCCTTTTAAATGTCCAGTGACCCTTCGAATTGCAAAATCCAGCGCTATGATATGAAGTTATTACATTGTACAGCTTAAACTCATACAATGTTATATATGTCATTTTTTTCTCAATAAGGCTGGAAAAAAATTAAGAAAAAAAGAACTACAAAATCCAACACTATATATTTAGACATTATTACTTCTTTAAAGCTAAAAATACTTTTTCCATTATAATCTTATTAGAAATTTCCTGTCCATGACTACCAGTTGCTGTTTTCCTCCCCAGTTTTCTTCTCACGTCTCTGGTTTCATTTCTCTGCCTTTTAGGTTTCATTTCTCTGCCTTTTACACGCTTTTGTACCCAATGGTGATGTCTTCCTTGCTCCTGTTTATTTCTCTTTGGCTTACTTCGTCGATTCCCATAGTCGTATTCTCTATTTACTGTTTACTCTTAGATTTGTGTTCTGCTCAGAACTTCCCTTAAATACTAAAACGAAAATTCTGAAAGAAAAATAGCCTTATGGACATTTGCATGTGGATATTCCACAGGGATCTTATCCTCTTGTTTACCCCCAAACTCTCTTTCAACCATGAAATTCCTTCTGTATTACTTTCAGACTCCACTGCTCCATGTATTTATGGGTCCTCATAAGTAATTGATATTGGGTTAAGCAGTGTGGATATAGAGTGATCAGAATAGTCGTACTATTTTGACAGAGTCAGGTATCGAACAGATACTAATCAAAATAAGCACACGATTTCAGATGTGGTAAGAACTATGAAGCTAAAGTTGGCGGTGTCGTTAGAGGATGTACTGTCATGATATAACCCAACCTGGAGGCCAGGGAAAAGCCTTTCTAAGTAACATTTAGGCTGGGAGTGTGGATGTGAGGAGTAGGGAGTGTGGATGTGAGGAGGAGGATTAGTAGGTGTAAAACTCTGAGTTGGCAGAAAGGGGGCAAATCATAAGGACAGGATCATCACAAAGGAGGAGGCTGGTGATGTTGGCAGAAGTTCTATAGGTCATGCTCAGGAATTTAGACTTTATTCAAATAGCAATGTAAGTCATTAAAGAATTTGCAGTGGAGAAGTGACGTAATCAATTTTGTGTCCAAAAGGGTGGCGCTGCAATCTACCCAGTCATCCGAACCAAAGGAGTGGCATTCCTGCCACGGTCCTGCCTTTCTTTGTTTCTCTCACATCTGCCCTGTGAACCAACCTGCATTTCCAGGTGGTCAGGCTCCTTGTCTCTGCAGTGTCTTTGCACATGTTGTGTCAGCATCCGAATGTCCTCCCATTCTTTCTTCACTTGAGTAATTTGTACCTGTCCATTGTGAGTGTGACATCTAGAAGTCTTCTAAGACTTCCCGTCCCTTCTGGTCCCTATCCTCATCTCCAAGTGATCGACTTGACATTCTCATAGTGGTATGTATGTACTTCACTCTAGTGCTTATCACACTGTATTGAAACTGTGGGTTTGCTTTCCTTTCTCCTCCTCTAGACTATAAGCTTTCTGAGATTGAGAAATTATTTTATTTCTGTATCTCCTGGACTAGCACAGTACAATGGTGACCACCAGATAAATAGTGTTAAATAAAGAAGTGTACCAATAAGAAAGACTCATCTATTATTTTGGCAGTACTAGACATCTTTTTTCTAATAAAGATTAATTATCTGTGTTCATTGGATATGTAAGAATATTTAATATGCATTGGAATTATATGTGGATATGTATAAAGTACAGTTTTATGGAAAAAGCATTGACTTATAATCAGAGAGAGCTGGGTTTATACCTTGGCTTCTGTCACACTCTAACCATGTTATTTGTCAGAAATTAGCTTATTTCTGTAGGCTTCAGTTTCCTTATCTACAAAAAGATAGTTTTGTAGATTAAATAAAATAACTGAATCAACATAGTGCTCCACTTATGGTAGGCTTTTAATAAATTCATTTTCTTTTCCCTTTCCTCCCCTTCATCCACACTCCCACATTGCCTTCTTTACTTATTTCCTTCAAGAAAATTCAAAAACATTCAAGAAAATTCAACCTCAGTGTTTATGGCAATTGTTAAGTTCTTTTGAGAAAGATTTTCTGAGGTGATAGAGGACTTCACATCTCTGATACTAGAATTCGGGAAGGAGCCCCAGGTCTTCGAGGGCAGGAAGTGCAGTCAGGGAGACTGGTGTTTAGTCATTGTCTTTGCATATCAGAGTTTATATATCATAGAAAATAATTTATACTAAAATATTCAATGTGATTTACTTTTTCTGCTATTTATGTTGTTCTGTTCTTTAAAATTAAGTCAGAACTTTTGTATTTAGTAAAATCCAAGATATTATTGTGATGCAAAATTGATTGTTAACTAAGTGACATATGTAAGTGTATATATATATGTATATGACCATTACTGACAGAGAATATAACAAGTCAAAGGTGTTAGATTAGTTTTTAACTGTATATACACATAAGCTCTTTATTTATATGTATTCATATATTAAAATGAATTCAGACATTACCATTGATAATTAAGTATCCTTTATTTTAGGGCTTGTTTCTTATTTTGTATTGCTTGAAAGTATAAAAAAGTAAATAAAACACTGAGTAATATAATTAATTAAAATTAAATAGGTTTATAAATTTAAAAAGTTAGATGTTTGATTAGTTTTTTGAACTGTGGCATACACTCAGCAAACTGTCCGACCTTGTTCTTTATTCTTGAGAACAAAATTACACTGACATCTCTTAAAGTTCATGAGGATATGCTCATTTAAAAGGTTTGGGATGACATTTTGTGTTAAAATAGGCTATCTAACTCTTGGGAATTGGATAGTTACTGGCTCCCAGGTTACATTTTACGTTTATTATAGACCAGAAGGGGCAGACAAAGAGCTAGAAGTCTTGGCAGAGTTGCAGGCCTGAGAGAGTATCCATTCTGATGGAGAGGAAAACTCTCTAGAAACACCCTCACAGAAACACCCAGAAACAATGTTTAACCAAATAACTGGGCGCTCCATGGCCTAGTCAAGTTGACACATAAAATTAACTATCACAGCAAGGTATGAGTTTAACAGAAGTCCAGTATCAAATCACAACTCAAACATTGGAACTGGGGTACAGATTCCAGGTCAGAGAAGTAACAAAGATAACTTCCTGTTGAAGCCAAAAGTCTGGTTTGGTCTCAGAGACTAGGGGCAGACTGAATAATGGAACTTATTTTAGCTGCTGGAGTCAGAGAAAGGGTGCAGGGTGGGATATGTCACAATTAATATAAGTCTCCAAGTGATTCTGACTTGTCAGAGTGAGGCTGACTGGGGAGGACTCCGGCATGGTTGCTGTTCACATCGACTTTCACTATGACTCACATATTCAAATTGAAATGTGTATTGACAATGTCCCTCTGAAAAGAGATTAAGAGTTTCCCCAGGCAGGAATATTCAGAGTATTATTTAGGTTTCAGAATGTCAGTGTTCTGTTCCATTCAGAACTCACGTGCCAGGGAGACTATGCGATTGTGATGTTTTTACCTGGAGTGGAGCAACTTGACACTTGGAGTTGGCAGGTAAAGTGAAAAACTCGAGGAGCTTGGGAAAGGAATTCGAATTGAGAAGAAGGCTGAAGGCAGGATGGCACAGATGGATAAAGAAATGCCCATGTTGGCTGTGAATTTCTGGAAAGCTGTGAAAGAAGAGAAGAAACTGGTGTCTGGAAAGCATCTGGGCAGCATTTTGGAAAGAAGAGGTACTTGATTAAAAAACAAAGTGGTAGGAAAATATCACCAAGTTGAGTGACAGTGAAATCTCAGTTTGGATCTGAGATTCTAAAGTAGTTTGGGGCTTTACAGAGAACAGTATTACTTGAAGAGTGAGGATCAAGTAATGAGCCAGCTGATTTGGAAATGAAACCTGAATGAATAGCCTTTTAAATGCGTGACTAATATGTCAGAATACACCAAGTCAACATGAATGTCTTTGTTTCTATCGACTCTTATAAATAACTCTCAAACCTACAGTTTAAGATAAAAAATAAATTCTTTCATGAGAGTAAAGTTGTTGAGTTTTCTCTCGGGCTGACTAAGCTTGAGTGATGCCATTTCAGCAATACGTTTTCTAATGTAACTATTTCTCTCATATAGAAATGCAGAGTACATATTTGTTTACAATATATGAAATGTATTCTAGACCTTTGGTAGTTACATGGAATGAATCTGGGTCAATGGAATCAGTTACGTCCCTCTATTTTTTAAAGCATTCTTTCATCAAACTTTTATTTTTAACTGCTACCATAGTAAGTGCTGGTTATGGAGAAATAAAGGATGGAATATATGCTCTCCAGAAGACGATTTCTAATACAAGATCAGGCAAATGAATGCTAAACAGAGATGTGGTAGAGGGCTCTTATGGAGGCATGTAAGGAAGCACCTAATTCAGACTAGGAAGAATGAAAAAGTCCATCTTGGCAACTGTTTATTGGGACACAATGACCTCTGTGTTTAGCTCTGAGGAACAACTAGCCAAGAGAAGTACACTTCAGAGAGAGCAACATGGAAAAATTCATAAAGACTTACTATAACAAGCTGCATTTGACAAATTACAAATAATTCAGTACAAGGTATAGGGGTATAGATATTAGTTGGGAAGAAAGGAGATACAGTGAAAAGTTAGAAAGGTGTCTAGACCTTAGGACATGAAAGAGCCTTATTAAGGATGTTTATCCTGACATCAGTGATGGTCTGAAATCTGAAGAATGTTAACATGTAGATAATATTTTCAGATTTGTCATTTAAAGGTATTATGACAGTAGAGTGAAACATGGTTAGAAAAAGATTAGCTTGGAGGTGATGTATATTTCAACCCAACCAGAATGTATAAGTTTTTGTACTAAGGTGATGGTAGTGGCAGTAAAGAGGAAGAAGCATATTCCAAGGATATAAAGAAGACCAATTTGATAAGACTTGGCAAAAAATTGGATGTAGTGGGTAAGTGAGAGACATGAGGGTAAGGAATGACTCCCACATTTTCTGGCAGATAGATTGGATGAAAGATGGTGTCATTTACTGAGAAAGTGAACTAAGAAAATCTGATGTGGTGGTGATAGAAATGAAGTTTAATTTCAAACATATTGAGTAAAAGGTGGGTTTACTATCCAAGTAGGAATGTTCAAGAGGGATTTAAGAGATGGGTTGGTACTCAGGAGAGAGGTTGGGGTGAGGATTTGGAATTGGTAGCAGTCAGCAATGGAAATAATGGGGAAAGATGAAGTAGATCAGTGTTGTGGAATGAAATGTGTCCCTGAAAATTTTTATGTTGAAGCCTTAACCTCTAACGTGACTATATTTGGAGACAGGTCCTTTAAGGAGATAATTAAGTTAAATGATGTCATGAAATGAAGCCCTAATCCAATAACACCAGTGACCTTATAAGAAGAAGAAGAGATACCAGGAGTGCATGCACAGAGGAAGAGCCATGTGGGGACACAGTGAGAAGGCAGCTATCTATAAACCAGGAAGAAAGGCCTCACCAGAAACCAATGCTGTCAGCACCTTGATCTTGGACTTCCAGCCTCTAGAACTGTGAGAAAATAAATTCCTGTTGATTCAGCCACCCATTCTGTGATACACTGTTATAGCAGCCTGGACTAACTCATACAGTCAGTGAGATTCTATAGGGTTAGAAGAAAAGACAACTAAAGACAGAACTCTGGGGAATTAACATCATTTAAAGAAGATGAACTAGATTTGAGAAAGAGCAGTCAAGTGAAAAAGTAAGGACAGAGAGAGAAACTGAAGACACAAAATGAAGAGATGATAACTGTAAATAGAGAACCCGGAAGGAACTGAGAAATTGGAGTTGGGGGGAGGGAGGGGTGGAATTAAAAAGTGGTTGTAGATTTAGATACATTATAAAGTATAGAGATAGAAAGTTAAATTATACACAAATCTTTGAGAAAGGTTGTTTCCTGAAGAAAGAATCAGGAAGAAGACAGTGAGGTAGAAAACTTGAAGAAAATGCTAAAGAGTTAATACATGTGTTATGGACTGCTGCTTCTTTGAAAGATAAGGTAATAGGGATTGGATTTAACCTACTAAAAATTT
>NW_011888880.1:1250104-1265297 GCF_000151845.1 Pteropus vampyrus | reverse complement strand
AGAGGAAGAAGCATATTCCAAGGATATAAAGAAGACCAATTTGATAAGACTTGGCAAAAAATTGGATGTAGTGGGTAAGTGAGAGACATGAGGGTAAGGAATGACTCCCACATTTTCTGGCAGATAGATTGGATGAAAGATGGTGTCATTTACTGAGAAAGTGAACTAAGAAAATCTGATGTGGTGGTGATAGAAATGAAGTTTAATTTCAAACATATTGAGTAAAAGGTGGGTTTACTATCCAAGTAGGAATGTTCAAGAGGGATTTAAGAGATGGGTTGGTACTCAGGAGAGAGGTTGGGGTGAGGATTTGGAATTGGTAGCAGTCAGCAATGGAAATAATGGGGAAAGATGAAGTAGATCAGTGTTGTGGAATGAAATGTGTCCCTGAAAATTTTTATGTTGAAGCCTTAACCTCTAACGTGACTATATTTGGAGACAGGTCCTTTAAGGAGATAATTAAGTTAAATGATGTCATGAAATGAAGCCCTAATCCAATAACACCAGTGACCTTATAAGAAGAAGAAGAGATACCAGGAGTGCATGCACAGAGGAAGAGCCATGTGGGGACACAGTGAGAAGGCAGCTATCTATAAACCAGGAAGAAAGGCCTCACCAGAAACCAATGCTGTCAGCACCTTGATCTTGGACTTCCAGCCTCTAGAACTGTGAGAAAATAAATTCCTGTTGATTCAGCCACCCATTCTGTGATACACTGTTATAGCAGCCTGGACTAACTCATACAGTCAGTGAGATTCTATAGGGTTAGAAGAAAAGACAACTAAAGACAGAACTCTGGGGAATTAACATCATTTAAAGAAGATGAACTAGATTTGAGAAAGAGCAGTCAAGTGAAAAAGTAAGGACAGAGAGAAACTGAAGACACAAAATGAAGAGATGATAACTGTAAATAGAGAACCCGGAAGGAACTGAGAAATTGGAGTTGGGGGGAGGGAGGGGTGGAATTAAAAAGTGGTTGTAGATTTAGATACATTATAAAGTATAGAGATAGAAAGTTAAATTATACACAAATCTTTGAGAAAGGTTGTTTCCTGAAGAAAGAATCAGGAAGAAGACAGTGAGGTAGAAAACTTGAAGAAAATGCTAAAGAGTTAATACATGTGTTATGGACTGCTGCTTCTTTGAAAGATAAGGTAATAGGGATTGGATTTAACCTACTAAAAATTTTTTGTAAATCTGGACAAAATATGAGACATATGAGTGATGGGGGAAAATGAGATGACCTCTGTGACTGCCCCAACTAGCTGCCTGGAGAATTTCCAATCATAATGCATGGAAGAGGGAGGCATATGGAGCTTTACAGAGTTTTTAAGTTGAAGAAACATAACTGGGACTTCGAGGAGGCCAAACTAACAAAGGTTTGCAGAGTAGAGTACTGGAGAAAGAAGGGGGAGAGGGAGGGAGAGAAGGAGGGAAGAGAGAGAGAGAGAGAGAGCGCGCGCAAGAGAGAGAGAGCGAGAGCGAGAGAGAGAATGATGTGTGAAGCAGCTCTGGAGATCTTCAGAGTTTCTCAAATTCTTCAGCTGAGTACTGACTATTACATGCCTGTAAGGGAACTATCCAAGGCTGAGGAAAGAACCACTTAAAGGAAACAATTACTGGAATTCATCCAGGATCAGGTAGAGTGCCTCTTCCCACTAGCCTTAGTGGAAAAACTTGTAATTGATGAGACACCAGGTAGAGTACTCAAAAGGGTATTGCTAAAGTAGTGCAAAGGCTGCTCTTGTCTTGCCTACAAAACAAAGCTTCAAAAAGATCAGATTGCTTCCAAATAACTTGACTATGGCTCAGAAAAAATGTTCAAGACTATTTATAGGGATACAAGAATATCCAGAACTCAGGGATATTTATAGGAATACAAAATATCCTGTACACAACAAGATAAAATTTACGATGTCTGGTATCCAATAAAAAATTTCCAGGCATGCAAAGAGACAGGAAAATATGACACATAATGAAGGAAAAAGTCAGTCAACAGAAGCAGATTCAGAAATAACACAGATAATAGATTCACTAGAGAAAGATATTAAAACAGTTGTTATAACTATATTCTATATGTTTAAGAATATAGAAGGATTAAACGTGGTAAGTGGGGACATAGAAGATATACAAAAAGACTCAAATCAAACTTCTAGGGATAAAAATACTCTGAAATAACACACTAGATGGCATAAATCGCAAGTTAGAAATTTCAGAAGAAAAGAGTAATGAACTTGAAGACAAAGTAAAATAAACTATCCAAGATGATACACAGAAAGAAAAATGACTGAAAAATAAATTATTAATGAACAGTGGAATGATATAAAGCTTTTTAACATATTTAAAACTGGAATTCCTGAAGTAAGGGTCAGAAAAATATTTACAGAAATAATGGCTGAAAAATTTCAAAATTTGAGAAAAAATATAAGCACAAGACACTTGGAGAAAACTTCATCAAAACACATTATAATAAAATTCCTTAAAACTAGTGTTAAAGAAAAATCTTTAAAGGACTCAAAGAAAAAGGACATATAAAGTACAGAAGAACAAAAGTAAGGATGACAACAGACTTCTTGTCGGAAACAATGCATGGAGCATTCCACTGCATGTCAATGGAGCAGCGTCTTTAATCCTGAAAGAAAAATATCACTGGAGAAGTCTTTTAGTATTAAGGTGGCATAAAACCTTTTTCAGACAAACAAAGGCTAACGGAATTAATAATCAGGTTCACTGTTAGCCTTTGTTTGTCTGAAATGTTAAAGTTCCTTCCATTTGAAGGCAGATGATCCCAGATGGAAATCTGGATTTCCACAGAAGAATGGTAAATTTACCATTTACCACATTTGGTAAATGTGTCCTAATATAAATTTTATTTTAAAAATCTCTTTAAAAGATAATTGACTACTAAAAGCACAAGTAGTAATAAAATAGTGTGAAATTTATGACATATTTAGAGGTATGTTAGAAATAATAGCACAATAGTTGTAAGGATGGAAATGCAAGTATATTTTTTATAAGCTTCTCTACTACATATAGAGTTTTATAATATTAATTGAAGGTAGACTGTGATTAGTTAAGAATGTATGCTATAAACCAAAATCAATCTCTACACACATAGATACACACACACACAGAGTTATAGCTAATGAGCCAAAAGAAGGAATAAAGTATAATTAGAAAAAATATTGCATTAATTCAAAATAATGCAGAAAAAGAGAACAAAGAACAGATCAAATAAAAAACCTATAACAAGATGGCAGGTTTTACCAGACTCACATCAATAATCATATTAAATGTAAATTATTTCAGCACACAACTAAAAGGCAGAGATTCTTAGACTGGATAAAAAAGACCCGATATATGTTATCTACTAGAAGTCCATTTTAAATATATAGACATAAATTGGTTAAAAATAAAAAGGTGGTAAAACATATACTATGCTAACACTAATCAAAAGAAAGCTGGTAGGAATTTCAAATGATAAAACTATTTTGGAAAACAGTTTGACAGTTTCTTTAAAATCTAAATATACACTTACCATATGATCCAGACATTCTACTCCTAGGTATTTATGCAAGAGAATGAAAACATATGTCTCTTCAAAGACTTGTACATGAATATTCATAGCAGCTATATTTGCAATAGCCAAAAACTTGAAAAAATCCAAATGTCCATCAATAGGTTAAGAGATAAATTGGGGTTTATTCACAAAATGAAATGCTCATAATCAAGAAAAAGGAACGAGCATCGATACACAGAACAGCATCATTGAATCTCATAATTAATACGCTGAGTGAAAGAAGCCAGACAAAAAATATACACGCTATATGAGCCTCTTATATAAAATTTGAAAAAGTAACAATGAAGTAAAGCTGGTCGGTGGTTGCTTAGGAATGAAGTGGGGAGGAGAAAGGGATCACCAAGGGGCCTAGAGAAACCTTGGGGTGCTGGATATGTCCATTATCTTGATCATGTTAATGGTTTCACATATGTTTACATATGTCAAAAGTTATGACATCGTACACTTTAAATGTGTATAATTCATTGCGTGTCAATTATATCTGATAAAAAATGGTTATTGTGGCAAACGGTCAAGGTAGCCAATTAAGCAGATGGGACTATTTCCAGGAAAGGCTGAGAACCCCCACTGTGGTTGAAGACTATGAAGTTATTTGTGCACAAATTCATACAATTTTGTTCATCAGTGTTACAAGTTGAGTTATAGGAACAGAGAATGTGAAATCTTCAAAGGACAAGGTTAGTTATTGTGCCAGAATCACAGCTACTAATGAGTGGAAGGTTTTAAACCGCTCAAATGAAGCCAGTTTCCTGAGGTGTATTCAATGCACAAGGACTGAAGAAATAACTCACTAAATGTGACTATGAAAGAGTTAACGTACGACATTGAGTGTCAAATTTTCTACTAGTTCTTTGTATTGAGAGAATCTGATTTAATGTTTTTGCAACTATCTTGATAACATGCTGTATTTAATAAATGTTTTCTAATATAATATTTGCTCTACCAGCTCATTTCATATCTTCCTTGTACTTTTTAATAAACTGGTTATAGATGAGCTGAAAATCACTGAATAACAATGGACAGAGAATTGTATATTTAATACCTTCCTTGACCTACAGCATCAGAACATAAGCTTTCAAATAAAGATTGCAAAAAAAAATCTCATTTAATTGTTCTCAGTTCTGCTGTTTGCATTGTTCATGTGTATAGCACCTTGCAATTCTAGTTTATAGTGTTCTGTGAGGGTGGATTTGCTATGGGTTCTGCCGGCTCCCAGCAATGCTACAATCAACTATAACTCCAACATACCAGATGGCTGACTGTAATCAAACAATAATGTAACAGAGAAAGATTAATCCTGATTTTTGAATATGATGTTAAGCTTTCGCAACCCTATTTCGGCTTAAGCTCAGGTGATTGATTTATGGTATCATAGACACAAAAAAAATAGAATATTTTGATATTGAAATTGTGGGTGTAGATTGATCAATATTTACTGTTGTGAGAATCTCAGAATGTGACCTCAACACATCCTCGTAATGTGTCCATACCTACGTGCATAACTAAAATAAATAAGTTAATCATACGGTGCATTTAGAACCACAATGAAATCTTTCCTTGATTCCACAATGTGGCAGAGTCAGTCTCCCTTTCTTTGTCCTATTTATGCTTCATTCATAACATTAGTGAACTTACTGAAATTACTAGTTTATCTTTGTCCATTCTATAAACACTTTGAGATCAGGAACTGTGGTTTTCATCTTTCTATTCCCAGCAACAAGGCACAATTAATGAATAAATAAGGCTGAAACATGGAATCTGGTGATTATAACTATCCTCAAGTCCTTCAGTATTAATTTGTGATAGATCTAAAAATTGTTTTTAAAATGCAGTTTTGTTTGCATAACAGAGTCCAGTTTTTTGTTTATTTTCATTGGACAGTGCCAAGCAGGTGGTGTCCTTAAAAGCCTATGAACGTGCACTTGATTACCTGGTTCCATGGGCTAAGAGAAAATTGATAACTGGATTTTCTTTATTGTCCATATCCTAAACAAATAGAACTAAATT
Organism: Pteropus vampyrus; assembly: GCF_000151845.1. Taxonomy (NCBI): domain Eukaryota; kingdom Metazoa; phylum Chordata; class Mammalia; order Chiroptera; family Pteropodidae; genus Pteropus; species Pteropus vampyrus. Next base: position 1,259,710 of record NW_011888880.1, on the reverse strand, counting down.
TTGCACAGTCATAGAGAGACCATTTACTTAAGTAATGTGTCCCAGAATGTAATATTTTTTCCTTAAAAATAAAAAACTTCGCCGTTTAAAGCTGTTTCTGAATGAGTAATGTGTAGCGTCAGGAATACCTTGATCTCAGCCCCTCCTGCCCTCCTTGAAGACTTTTGAACACCAGGTGCTTATATGTCTGGTTCTGTGGAGATGTCACTGCTTATTGCCTATCTTGTTGCCAGAATCCTGAACGTTTTTGTTCTGTTTTTCTTGTATTGCATTCACATGGCAATTAAACCACCCAACTCTCCCTCATCCCCCGAATTAATTTAGGTATCTGCCTTTTCAATATCTACACCTAAGCTTTTTAATGCCACTGGAGAAAACAACTTAAGTAATCTACAAATTTATGGTGTCCACTTACCCTGTACCTTTGGCCTTACTCTGTTGCACTTCTTACTCTAGTCAATTCTTATACTCATTCTCCACAAACATTATTTCAAGCTTCAGCATTGTTTGAAAATTTTGACCCCACCAAACCCTGTTTTCTCTCTTCCATGCCATCTGTTATATCAGCAAATGATCCATGGTTCCTGTTCCACAGGAAGATTAGAAGTCATCAGGCAGGAATACCCTCATCTCTCCCCGTACCCACTCCTGTTGCTCTTTAAAATCTTTCCTCTTTTCCTAGACCCATCCATTCTTGTGTTCTTTTCTGCCTAGATATGAGGATATTTGTATTATTGACCCTGTCTCTCTTCCATCTTCCTTCTCTACTAGCTCCTGCCCATCAGCATTTAAACAGGCTCAAACCTCTCATGTATTAAAAATCCTCACGTTTCCTTTAGCTTATACTGTCCTTATCATAGCTAAACATCCTTTATATTTTATGTATTCTTGTTATTTTTTTTTATATTTTCTTTTTACTCCTTACTCTGCAGAATTGATTTCCAGCTTAACTAACTCTGCTACTGAAATTTCTTCAGAAAAGTCAAAAATGCCTTCATTATAGAAAAATTCTGTGGCTACCGTTCAGGATTTATCTATTGATCTCTTGGTGACATTTACAGTTGAGGATCACTTCTTGGTTCTTCAGAAACTATTTCCTTGACTGAATAGTTCTTTCTCTTGATTTTCTCCTAATCCCTCTGGATTCTTCCTCTCAGACTGGTTTGCAGCCACCTCCTGGCCCTCGAGTGTTGGTTTTCCTAGGTCGTTTCAAGGCCCTGTCTTCTGCTCATGGTCACATGCTCACTGGATGATCTCATTCACTCTTTGGTCTTGAAGTACCCTCTAGTAGATTGTAACTCTCAAATCTCTATCCCAGATTTAGCTTCTGAACTTTTCTTGATACACAGCTATCTTCTCTCCAGAAGATAAACCTCTACTTTAGTTTCTCATATAAACATCAGACATTACATATCTCCAAAAAAGCTGCTAGTTTTTCCTCCCAATGTGCTTTTCTTCATGCAATTTATAGCAATTTATGGCAGCACCCAGTTGTCCAATGCTGTGTCTTCCTAGACATCTCTCTCTATTCCCATGTATATATTCTGCAAACCATCCAATGCTGTAAATATCATTTCTAAATATCTCTAAATTATTCAAATTCTCTCCAGGCACAGGATCCCTTCTCTCCTTCAATCATCACTCTTGCACAGGGAATGCTAATTAATCCAACTGGTTTCCCCACCTCCCGGCTGCCTTGCTTTAATCCTGTCTGTACACTGCAGCCAGAGTGATCTTTCTCAAAGATCTAACCATGTCACATTCACACTTAAAACTCTTTAGTGACTTCATATTACCTTCAGAATAAAGCCCAAACTCCTTAATACGGCTTACGAGTCCTTCATGGTTTCTCTCCTGCTTATCACCTCAATCTTACCTTTCACTAATTTGAGCTCTCTTCCTAGGTGCTAGGCTTCTTCTCATTTCTGGGACTTCACATATACCATTTCTTTTATATCTGAAATGTCTCACCAATCCATACACTTGAGCTCTTAATTTTTATTTAGTGCATTATTTACTAAAGGTCTTTCCTAATTACACTTGAGTCAGGTTTAGGTTCTACTTCTATGCCATCATTTACTGTAGCATCTGTCAGAGCGTATCCATATTTCTCCTATATTGAATCTTGATAAGGAGTGAACCATGTCTGTTTTATAGCTATATTTCTACCAGCTGAGATATACTGATTGAATGAATGTTTGTGTGAATACATGAATTATTTTTTTCCATTTATATTGCCTGGTTTCATTCATGCCTTTATTATGAAATTTACGTGTCAGCTCAGGTTTCTTATTTCCTTAAGAATTATATAAGATTGACTTGAGCCTACATTTCTGAGTTTCTAGAAATTCAAAGCTCAAAAATGTAGAATTTTGTCACGTTTCTGGTAGGCTTTTGCTCTCACAAATACTGAATCCTCAACTCTTGTGACTACTATTCCTTTTCTGCATCAAGTAGCCAAGATATGAAACTCACCTCTTCTCACAATTTTCAAAGAGCCTAGCATATAACAATTGTGGATATGGAAAATTTTGATAAAATAAGGGATGGGAGGGTATGGATGGAAGATATGAAGAGTTTTATACTCCATCCTAGCGAACAGCTTCAAATGAAATCTACCACCACCAGGGGTCTCTAACTTGTCCGTTTCAGTCCATTTCTCACTACCTTTACGAGCTCCTTTTTTCTACTTATTTCTAAACTCAAGAAATTCAAATTCTTCATTTTCAAACAATTTAGCTATTCTCTGACCTTGTTGCCTTGGCTCTTTCTCTCTGATCCATGCCTTCAGTTCTCACTTTTTACCTCAAATAGTTTACTGAGACATCTTACCAGTCAAAGGCAGTTCCTTCCTTATAATAATGCCCTTTAAATCTCATTATGATTCTTTTATTCATTCTTTTATTCAATAAATATTTTTGAGGTGTGTGATTGGTAGGCACTATGCTGCATGTGGCGAAAACACAAGTTAGGAGGATGGGAGTCCTTTGTCTTGAAGAACTTTGTCTAACGGGGATATAGATGTGTCACGAAGGGCTATGTTTACAGAGCTGAGGGAGCACAGAGAGGAGATGGCGACGCCAGTCTAGGGGTGTGGTCTGATGTCAGATTGAGGGAGTTTGAGGAGTGACTGGACCAGAGAAGGAGGTACTATGTTTATACTACTTTTTCAAAAATTTTAGTTAAAAAAGGCAGGAGTACTTGTGGTAAGTTGAATAAGAGGACTCATGATGTCACTTTGTTCATTTTGTGATCGGCTCAGAGATTTTCAAAAGAAGTGGGTGGGTAACTGAGGACGCTGGAGTTTAATAAGCTTTTTTTCTGGAGTTGGCCTTTTAGGAGTAAAGATTGTGGTACGACAGAAATTCTAGCAGTCTAGATACGTCTGTTGTAAACCTACCTCACCCACTAACTGGAAGGTAACCTCGAGCAAGCTGTGTAACTTCTACGACTCTATTTCTTTGCTTTTTAAATGAGGGGAAAAGCACTTATCCTCTTTTGCAAATTATTGTGAGGATCAAGTAAGATAATGTATGTGTGTGTTATTTAAAAGAAATCTAAAACGTACATGAATGTAAACCATTCGTCGTTAACTACCGGTTTTGCTAAGATAAAAACTTAATGTTCAGCTATGATAAGCTGTAGGATTTATGAACAAAAAGTTCCAAGACTTAAAAAGACTCCATGAATATGGGTACAGTGATTCACAAAGTAGATAAATAAATACAAAATCTTTTATTTTATATTTGCCTGTACTTGGCAACGTTTCTAAATTGGTGATGTAATGGAAAGATGAGCCACAATAAACGAACTGTTTTTTGTTTTTTAAACCTGAGCAGATTGAAGTTGGTGAGTTCAGGATTCTTAATACTGATGGTGGCTCCAAGTTTTTGTCCTTTTACTCTGATGGTACATTCTGCCTCGAGAGAGTCCCCCTTTTCATCTCTGTTTAATAAAAAAAGAATGCTTTCAAACCGCGAGTCAGTTTACAGGACAGCAAACTGTAACCTCTCTGAAGGCACATAGACACAAAAAGGCAAACCAAGACAACAGAAATGATTCAAAGCCATTAGGTGGCTCTGGGCCGAGGTGGTTTCAGGAAATGCTGCCAGAGGTACAATGTGACTTTAAAATAAAAAAGGCTACAGGATAAAAAATAATTTTAAAAGTTGTACTCTGATTGATATAGATTGGTATGTAATTCTCAAAAGAAACATTTAATAATACATTGGGCTTAAAAATTATTTGTGATGAGATTCTTTTCTCAAATACAGAATGAACTGTTATTTGCAATTTAACCTTTTGTGTAATAAAAAAGAGTAATGTACAAAAAAGAAATCTAGGTTATTATCTCTCATCCCTTTAAAATTAAAAACTTCTAACAAAGTATTTTTTTAATGAGCAAAATAATGCTGATTAGAATTTAAATGTATTTAATTTTTAATTTAATTAAATTGATTTATGTTCAATAATAATTAATTTTAATTTTTATTTCTTTAATTAAATGTTTTATAATGATCTTGTTATATTTACACACAGAATTTTGGAAATGAGTTTGCTTTTTAGTGTGTTTCAATATGTGTTAATTAAAATTTATTTATTTATTTAAAGTAATAAAAATAACATTTTTAGCGAAAGCTTCAATTCTACGTTCTATTCTAGGACAAAAATAAATGGATAAAACCAATAATAAATTTGATTCAGTTCTTTATTCAGTATTAATCCTGAAATTAGAATGTGAGACTACTCTCCTATTTTAATTCAAAATGACCCAAGGAGTTTAAGTATAAACTATATTTTGCTTCTAGCTGAAAAGCCAATATTTAATAGAACTTCAAAACTATTACAAACTAAAGCAGTAACATCTAGTCTTGTGTCTTCAGAATTTGATAAAGTGTTTGGCTGACAGATTTTATATCATAATATGAATATTATGTACAACTTTTATTTGATCAAATAAAGTTTTAGTTTCTGGTATCATATAGATAGGAACTGAGATGTTAACTAATGTTGCATTATTTTGATGATGTTGAACAATAACTAATCTGTTAGGGCAAGTTCATTCAAGATTATTGCAATTATGAAATTAAGTTCTACAAAAGTGGCTTTGGTCATTTGATCTAGTATTGACTCGGCTGAAAGCAAATGGACCTACTTATAGAAGTTTCTCTCTTCCATGGGAATATTCTTTGAAAAATTAAAACTTTAATAATTAAATGTTTTATTTTCAACCTTTAGGAAAGAGAGAATACATTCCAATAAGAATTATACAACAACCCTATAGCAATAAATATTCTCATATAAACACAGTATTCTCAAGAGGGTATGAAAGGAAAGATGTCTTAAAAATTATGGTGATTTAATTTTATTTTGCCCTGGAATGACATTCTCTTGAGTATTTGTGAAAATGAAGATGAATATGCAGGGATACATTCGGTTGATTTTGTGCCAGATGGCCAGTTGCAGAGGCTGAACTAAGCTGAACTGATTGATTCATTTTTGCCATATTGCATGCTGGCGTTTACCACAGTTCACATCATTCAAGTAGGAACATATTTGGTAGGTTTTTTTTTTTTTTTTTAACCATTTCTTAAAAACTTTCTTGGGATGACCTCTGCTTTAAAAATACGTTTTTTTCTTTGTTCTATCAAATTGTCAGTTCCACTAAATAGTTTCCTCAATTTAACTTTACTAGAAAAAAAATCTGTGCTTTCAATGTACTATTTTGTGCTCATAAGAGAAATTATTCATACTGAATGATAAATATTTAAAGTAAATAAAAATAATCGCTTGTTTAAATTTGGGGGGAAAACTCATAGTGAAGAATAATTATGATTCAAATTAATTAATTAAGGAAAATAGAAGACACAGTTTCTACCTTCAAGGTGCTTGCACACTAACAGAGAGAAGAGGACAAGTGTCAAGTCTACTTTAATATTGATGTAATAAGTACTTATATACACACACTAGACATAATTACCTAACAAGCTATAGAAAAGCTAAGTGATTAAAAAGTGAAAATATAAATGACCAGGGTCCAGAGTGGGCTAGTCCATTATAGCCATAATGCCCCAGTAGCCTCTTGGGGTATTTTGACATTTCCTCATTCATTGTCATTGTTTTCTGTTTCGTTCGTCAATACTTATCTAAAGGGAAAAAGAGACAGGGGGAAGTAGGGAATGTACAAAAGCTGGGGTGCAGGAGTGATACCACCCCGTACGCACCAATTCTTTTAACTTTACTTTTTAGGGTCTCTTCACAGAGGTTACTGCCAGGGTGTAGTATGTGAAGTCTTTGAATATGAGCTATTTTATAGAGACTGATCATTTAAAAAGCACATGGTGGCAAAAGCAGTTACCAACAATCCTGAAAAAAAAAAATCACTAAGGGACTATTGACCTGGGTGAGTAATTAATGCAATATGTATTTCATTGATAGACATTTAATTCAAGGAGTAATTGCATTTTTAAAAGTTTAGTGTCTCACATTTTAAATATATATGATATGGATCACTGTACAATGAGACAAGTATTCAAAGAATTGAACATTTAGCATAATCTTTTATTTTTTTCCAAGAGTCGAATAATCTTGGTACTAACCCCAAACAAACCTTAAAAAAACAATAAAAGAGCAAAAGAATAATCATCATAAGCCAAATAAATCACAATTTTAAATAGTCCAATTACAACGAAGGACTTTGAATCTTTTATTGGTAGAAAAATTCACAATATTAGTGAAAAAATATAATCTGAAAAACACTTTTCAAAGAAAAAAAAACATTATCTGTAGGCATGTGATATCAAGTTTTGAATTTGTAATTATTCCTCCTCCACAGAAATTTTAGAGCAAATCGTAGGAAAATGAAAAGGATTTTCTCAAGGTGCATAGGCCAAATTCTAATCTATTTTAGTTCTCATTTATATGTTTATCAAGATTGTGTAATATCTTCTGTGAATGATGGGTGGGAGAAAAATTTAATAAGGAAACAGAGTTTATTGTGAAAAGAGGGCTAAAAATGGCATTACTTAAAATGAAATTTGGCCTTTATTATTTGAGTCGCGAGAGAAAAACTTGTCAAATTATTCTGAGAAATTAGTCTTTTTTGATCTACTGAAACTTGAGACCAACTGAATACATAAATTTCCAGTCTGCCAAAAATTCCCATGACATCCCCGTTACCTTTAGTGATTTGGTGAGTCAAGCAGAGCAGCCAGCACTGCAGACTATAGGATTGAAAGAGATTAAAGCGGTGAACCTACAGTACGGTATTGACCTGGGCCCCCACATCAACCTGATCTGATCCTGTAATTACTATGAATAGAACAGGGCTTACAGTTCTCCCTAATAACACCCCATGCTTTTTTATTCTATAAAGAGATTTTCTATTCATGTTCTTTACTCCTTTTTAGATTTACAGATTTGTAGCAAGAAAGAATGTGTGTGGCTTTGCTGACACACCAGGAGAGAAAGATACCTAATGTTCATGGGCAGTAAGTGACATAGTTTAACATGTCCACATTTTTTTCTTTTAACCTTGACTTCCTTGAAAGTTTTGTTTCGTATTTCCAATTATCTAAAATTCTTCCTGCTCTTTTGGAATAATAACAATTGAGTTACAAACTGGCTATTTCGAAGAAAGATGTGGCTTTAAATTTAGAGAACAGTTGAGATATTATATTTTCATCACCTTTTTCTGAGTATAACTTTTAGAGTACATGCATTTAAAATTATGTTGAAAACTATTACCTCTTTTAACCTATTTAGAATGATATATGGTCAGAAAGTTCACTTATATGAGTGATACACATGGTATAATTAATAGTATTTTCTTTCAATTTAGAAAAACAGCTGTAGCTAGCTGATAAGGTATACTATGAGAATAAAGTAATACCTGACTGTTAATAATTATAGTTTGGTGTAATCAAAAACAGTGACAATCATTTTCTTAAAAATAGATTAAAGTCTTTAGTAGTTGACGGAGTTAAGAAATAAAAGGTAAATATTGGTCAATATTAGGAGCTGGCAATTCAGATTATCACAAAGTCTTTTAAAATATTATAAAGTAAGAATTCTACTTCTACATTTATAGCTTTTAATTTTCATTGAGATTGTGCGAAATTTCAAAAGAACATCTTCGTCATTCGGATATGATAAATGTGCTTGTAAGAAAGTAAGTGAACGTGAAAGTCAAAACAAAATGGCTATGTGAGTCTAGGTAAGAGACGAAATTAACATATCAGAGAACTAGCTTTACAAGTATTACCTTCAACACCCCAAGAAAAAACATTTTGTAAGATTTCTATGAATATTGTATTTGTCAAAATAATGATCTTTCTAAAGTGTCAGCATGAGTCATTCTTTTCCAGAATAATAAAAAAAGGAAGCCCATTAAGAGAATAAATTTTGTTAGTTGAATTTTTTGAAAAAATATTGAAAAATCAAGCATGTTCAAGAAAAATGTGAGCTATAAAATAGAGTAATACTTTGACAGTTATGGAATATTGGGTGGCTGATATAATTTCATTTTTTTAAAGTTCTTATTTAGAGCAATTAATAGTAGATTATAGCATTTAAAACAGAACTTTGTTTTAAAATCTTTTCTCATAATTTTCTCTCCTCCCAAATAGATTATTATAAGTCAATTTGATTAGTCTGTCAAAAGCCTCTTTCTTTGTTGCATTTTACTGAGTACAAATAATCTATATCATGCTTTTAAGAAGTAAGAATTTGAAATTAGGTAGCTTAATAGTTTGCCAAACAAATTCAGTTTGCTGGTATTCATTGAAGGGAACTACATTGCTTTAAAAGTGTCCTATGTATAACATCTATTTAACAGCAAAATTCTTTGATGCTTTTTTGGTATTTAAGATTTTACTATTGAGGGAATATTGATAATATAACTAATAATATGAAAATATTTTGAGCTTAAAAATACAAATTAGCAATTAGTGACTTTATAAAAGTATATGTATATATTTTATACTTTGCAATAGTGTGTCTTTAGTAAAAGCTGCACAGTGAAATCTCATCTTGTTGGTAGTTATTTTTACCATTAGAATGAAAAAGCATTTGGAAACAGTAGGGTAGTATTCATCCGTTGGATTAAAAAGGATATGAAGAGAAAAATGGATTCATATCATCTTCTTTTTTGGTACTAAACCTAGAGAAATATATAGCAGTTGATTTATTATAAGTGGGTTGAATTTTCTCTCCTGGTGGGCTTTTCAAACCTTTAGTTGCTGTTCTTATCCTTGCTGTGTGAATATCATTTTTATATCACTTTTTGTTAAAAGGAATTCCCCATGAAAGCCCACAAAAGTAGCCTGGAATGTGATTATCTTCTTTCCACAAAAATTTTGATGGGTTTGGGTCAGTATTACATCTCTGTTCACTGATTTAATTTGCACCAGTCTCTATAATAAAGGAAATGCTCGTGAATGGGAGTGGGCATTATAGCTTTTAGGACCCAAGAGATTTTCTCTGTAAAACACAAAAGGATCAAAATGACAGTAATAGGAAACTGTTATTAGAAAAGGCTACATGATTTTGGCAAATTTTTATGGTCATAGTAGATGATAATGTAAACATCTTTCTTCTCTATCTTGG
>NW_011888880.1:1230908-1250054 GCF_000151845.1 Pteropus vampyrus | reverse complement strand
GATTATTATAAGTCAATTTGATTAGTCTGTCAAAAGCCTCTTTCTTTGTTGCATTTTACTGAGTACAAATAATCTATATCATGCTTTTAAGAAGTAAGAATTTGAAATTAGGTAGCTTAATAGTTTGCCAAACAAATTCAGTTTGCTGGTATTCATTGAAGGGAACTACATTGCTTTAAAAGTGTCCTATGTATAACATCTATTTAACAGCAAAATTCTTTGATGCTTTTTTGGTATTTAAGATTTTACTATTGAGGGAATATTGATAATATAACTAATAATATGAAAATATTTTGAGCTTAAAAATACAAATTAGCAATTAGTGACTTTATAAAAGTATATGTATATATTTTATACTTTGCAATAGTGTGTCTTTAGTAAAAGCTGCACAGTGAAATCTCATCTTGTTGGTAGTTATTTTTACCATTAGAATGAAAAAGCATTTGGAAACAGTAGGGTAGTATTCATCCGTTGGATTAAAAAGGATATGAAGAGAAAAATGGATTCATATCATCTTCTTTTTTGGTACTAAACCTAGAGAAATATATAGCAGTTGATTTATTATAAGTGGGTTGAATTTTCTCTCCTGGTGGGCTTTTCAAACCTTTAGTTGCTGTTCTTATCCTTGCTGTGTGAATATCATTTTTATATCACTTTTTGTTAAAAGGAATTCCCCATGAAAGCCCACAAAAGTAGCCTGGAATGTGATTATCTTCTTTCCACAAAAATTTTGATGGGTTTGGGTCAGTATTACATCTCTGTTCACTGATTTAATTTGCACCAGTCTCTATAATAAAGGAAATGCTCGTGAATGGGAGTGGGCATTATAGCTTTTAGGACCCAAGAGATTTTCTCTGTAAAACACAAAAGGATCAAAATGACAGTAATAGGAAACTGTTATTAGAAAAGGCTACATGATTTTGGCAAATTTTTATGGTCATAGTAGATGATAATGTAAACATCTTTCTTCTCTATCTTGGGCAAAATCCGTTGAAAGAGAGGGTAGAGGAGAAGAAGTGGTTTTTCGAAAAAACCTTTCAAGCACTTACTTTAGGCTATTCAATTTTTAAAATTTGTTAAATCATTCAGATTCTCTCTGGTCCATACCTATTTGTTTTATTAAGAAAGAAGCTAGAATGTGATTAGGGCCTATAAGTTGAACATCAGAATAAACAAGTAATACATTTTTAAAAATACAATTACTATTGTACTGTTTTACTGCCATAAATGTAGCTTTGTCAATAATAAATTATATTTTGTATAATAATTCAAAGAGTCAATTATAATAATATTAGGTTGGAATGTACATCGTGAGTCCTAGTAAGCTTGACTCAAACCTTGGAGGTGATATCGACTATAAGAAGAGATTTTGTGATTTGTTTCAAAAAAATTTGCAGCTTTTAAATGCTTGCTTTTTTGCAGCTATAAACAAACAAATATTTATTTTGATTCAGTAATCTAGTATATAACACTCCATATTCTGCCTTCAAATATGGAAACTTTGTGCTATTATAACTTTGTGCTAATGTCGATTGGCTTATATTTTCCAATTGTTAAAAATCATACTAAAATTATTTGGTTTATAATGCACTCTTAGCGATAACTTTAGCAAATCTGACATTAAAGACTAAAAGAGAGTTCTCAGCCGAGCAATCTTCTTTCCGAATATAAACTAACACAGTGAGCTTTATAAGTTACATTCAGAGAGCTAAGTCTTATGAGTGATTTAGTTTTTTGTTAAAGTTTATTAAATAAGATGAATTTTTGAATTTTTCTATGTAAGAATACTGTACTTTTTAAAAATTATACATTAGTATTTCAGAAAATGCAAACAAATGCCTACAGAGAGTTTCAGTTTCTTTTTTTAATTGCTATGATTTTCTTTTTCTTTCTTTCTTCCTTTCTTTTTTAGGAAACATAGTTATTATACAGATTGCACTAAGTAAGGTTTATATACTTTAGTGCTGCTATTTTTATTTATTAACACATAGGTCTGTTGGGAAAGAGAAGCATTTAAAAATATCTTTTTTCTTTGGTAAAAAATCTTGTGGTTTCTGTTGAAAAGAAGAATATTAAACCAGATTAGGAAGCAAAACAAAATACTGCCTGACTATTCTGAATGATGCAAGTAATACTAAAACTTGAATTAAAATAATGATACACAGCCACAACAATACAAAGAAACTGAACCGAATTTAAGAAAGCCCTTCTTAAACATTAGTATTGATTGTTGCTTTATATTACTTATTCAGAATTAATGGTGGGCTTTGCCACGTTTGCAATAGTTTCCATCTTTTGGTTTGATAAGCATGTTAAGAGCAAGAATAATACATGTTCTTGGGCAAAACTTTTGGCTATAGAGGGTATAAGCAGAGTTCTCCTTTTCCAACTTTTGTCGTATATTTTTTTATGAATCATCAAATGCAGGTATGCCAGGATTCTGGAAAACAAAGTAGGCGGCTATTTTTTTCCGCTACGGTCAATTACATATCTTATGTCACTGCAAAACTTTAGTTAACACCCAAATTTCCCACTGATAGATGAGTAATTGTATGTATATGTTTGTGCATATCCACACAATTGTAACACACGTGTATGTGTCTAAATTTTCCACAGGTTTCCAAGGAGGAAGATCTTTATCTAAGAAAGATTATAATAGATGTATGTTACAGACTTATTTAAGCAAGTCTATTATCAGTAGTATAATATATGAAATTAGGGCTATGATCATGATTTTAAAAAGATTGCATAGCTACAACTTGGCACCTAATTCTGTGTCATGTACTTTTCACACAATTACTCCTAAATGGCAGTAAATTATCATCCTAATTTTATAAGAGAAATTAAGGCTCAGAGAGGTTAGGTGACTTTCCAAATGTAATCCCACTAGTAAATGTGAGATTTTATCCCTGTTCATTTGAATTCACTTGGCCTCCTTTTCCCAGCACTTGTATAAAGATTTAAAGTTTACAAAGCATCCTGACATAAAAAAAATTCCACGCTCATAAGTTCTAATAAAACAAAAAAAATTTTAAATGCTTAAAGAGCAAATAAATTTGATCACATTTGGGCTATTTTCATACTTGCTAGATTGACAAGAATAGGTGTATATTATTTTACATTTTTTAGAAAGGCTTTAAACAGGCTGCAAGATCCACATACTCTAATATAATTGGCCTATTGGGTATAAGTGTTTCAAATATAGTCTTCTATTTGCAAATCAGAACCAAGCACTAGATAGTGTATGACTGAATGGGATCGGAAAAGAGATATTAAGGATCCCTTTTGATTATGACAAAACTCCATTTGTGTATGTAAATTGCCAGGTAGATTGAAAACAGGTAGATACTGGATAGTTTAGACAGTTTCTGGAGTTCTTTTAATTTCTATCAAATATATTTTCCCCCTGAATTTTTCCAGTCCATAAAATATTTTTGTTGTTTTATTTAGTACTCTTGAAATTATAGAATTATTTAAAAATTTTAAATGCGAGCAATTATATTTAGTCTTTAGATATGCTCTCTAGAATTTTTTATTTTTTGGCAAATAATTTTCACTTTTTGCTTTTATGCTGGGTATTCCAAAGAAGAAGTGCTGATATAATAAATATAGTATCTATTTAACAATGCTGGGAGAATTCATTGTGTTAGCCTTAGTACATAAAGGTGCCAGTAAACTCTTTTATTTCCAGTCTGGACAGCCTATCAGCTGTCAGAAAGTGGGTGGGTGGGGGAGGGGAATTTAATCACAAAGTGGTCAGGTATCCCAAATTTTCATTATAAGTCATATGAGGAAAATGGCTGAGGAATCCAGACCCAAAGTATAATAAACCAAATTATTTTAAATGAATTGTAGGTTTTCATACTTTCAGTGACAGTAGCAAATGACTGTGCTTTCCTAGCAATTCATTCAAATTAGTAATAGAAAAATGAACACACCCAGGACAGAGGCTGGGTACAATCCTTTACCAAAGGTAATCTTTTATGGCCAGCCATAGCATTACCTTAGTAGTACTTTTTGCTAAAAACGTTTAACCTAAATGGAATTAAAACAAAATAGAAGAAATTTAAATTGTGGGACATTTAAAGGACTGGCATGGATTCTTCAAAAATTTGAATGCATGCAAGACAAATGCTGAGGAACTGTTCTAGATTAAAGGCGACTAAAGAGAAATAGAACTAAGTACAATAGATAGACCATGATTTTTGATTGGATCCTAGGTCCCCCTTCCCACACCACCAAATAAGTTATAAAGGACATTATCAAAAGAGCTGGAGAAATTTTACGTATGAATTTTATAATAGAGAATACTGCTGTAGCAGTGTTAAACTGATTGGGCATGATAATGGCATTGTGATTTATGTAGCAGAATGCCCTTGCTCTTCGGAGGCACATGCTGAAGTATTTAGGGGAGAGATGTCATGATGTCTGTAGCTTAAGTTCAAATGGTTCAGCATACGAAAATATGTTTTAGGTTGAAACATGATATTGACAATAATCAACAATTTTTGACCAAGAGAGAGCAAATGTGGCAAAAAAAAATGCTAACCACTGCTGAATTAAGTGAGGGCTGTGTGGGTATTTGTTATACTATTGCAAATTTTCTATAGCTATAAAAATTTTCAGATAAGTTAGAAAAAAGATTACATTTTTGTCTCATTTTAGTGAGCTATAAAAATAATTCAGTTGAAACTGGCATGCTATATTTAATGTACACAGCTAATTCCTATTATTCAGGCCAAATAAAACCTTATTCTCAGTCACAAGGAGTCATACTCAAATTATTCAAATAATTGCTTCATGGATTCATGTCACTTTTACAGAAAATAGCACTTATGGCTCGTTCATCAGAAAAGCATTTTGAAATGTATTTTGCATCTTCGACTATAAGCATATCCTTTACTATATTAATCGGGATGTATTCTATTACTATAGAACTCAAAGACTCCAATGGTTTGATTAGTTTTGCAATGGGAAATTTAATCTTACGCTACGATTGTGCAAACTGAAATTTTTGTTGTTAAAGTGTCATTTATACATATACATTGAAGTGTAGTATCTTCCAGACTAATATAAAATGTCTTGAGAAATGATCGATATTTAATGCAATCTGATGTGATTTTAAAATTTCTTATTATTTAAAAGACCTGGTTTTAAATAATTCCTTGTTGGCAAGTTTGCGTTTACTTGTGTGTGAGTTCCCTTCCCTATATTCCTGTAAAATGCAAGCTGTAATGAATAGGCCATAAACGCCAGTCTACAGAACTGCAAAAGATGCCCCCGTTGTATGTATCAGGTTGGGGATTTGTTTTGTGGTGATCACCCTTTCTGATTGAAGATTGCATGACAAGGAACTATTAAAGAAAGGGCAAAGAATTCAATTTCTTGATGTCGCTTTTCTTGGACAGGTTTTAAAAATAGGTCACTTCATGTTATCTGGATTTGTGTATTGCAGCAGCACCTGCTAACACTGCTATGCTTAAGGGTCTATCAGTGTTTTCATTTTCAGGGTTTCTAGACTGTATCTTGATTCTCTAAACCCAAATAAGCTTCCACCCAAACAACGGGAGTGAATGAGGCCTGCGGGAGGATGCATATTTTTATAGTATACTGCAATTAAAAAATGAATGTTTGCTTTAATATATGCTAAGAGGTGAAAAATGAAAACATCAGATTAACAAAATCGTCCTAACATTGGATAACTCAACATTTGGTTCTTTTAAATAAGGTCTATGAATTCTGCAATTAGATATCTACTTAAAGATCCATTAAAATGGTAATTACAAGTTTCTGAAAATTTTGTGTGTGTTATATTTTAATCATGAACATATTAATGTGCTACCTTTTAGCTATTGTTAAATTTCACCTTTTAAATGTGTCTCAGTAAAGCTTTTAAGAATGGGCAATTATGCTTTATTATCATTTATTATTCTACTAATATAAAGATAATGCCACTAATGCTTTATATATGTGCATTATATATATGTGTATACACACACACACACATAGATGCACACAGAGATCTTTATATACTACCATTTCATTCGAGAAATATCTTCTCTGACATGTCTGGATAGAAGCTTCTAAGTGTTATATAATCAAAATAATAATAATCATTTTCTCCATAAATATTAAAACCAAATATCTGTCATTAACACTTGATACTATCTATGTCAATCTTAAACTTTTACAAAAGGCTTTATTTTAACACAGCTTCATTTCAGGAATTTATATTTAAGAGCAGACGTATGTTTGATAAATCTTATATTTTGTGTATTCATAATTAGTTTTTAAAAATCCAAAACCTGAAAATAAAAAAGTGGTCATTCTATATTATAGAGCAAAAATACTGTGCTGCCATTAGAGAGTAATTAAACATCATAAAAACTATTCACTTGCTAGTCTGCTAGTGAGTGTTATGTCATATAAATTAGAAAGCAAAGAATTGCAATGCCTTTAAATAAAATACTGATCATCAGTGATAATCCTGAGTTTTCCACAAAGAAGTATTGCATCTCCAAATAAGACATTGAAATATTTGAATAAAAACAGTAAATGATCATTAGTTTGGTGATATTAAACCTATATTTGCAAAAATATGTTCAATTAATGTATATTGCAAATGATTTCTAAGTTCATAATATTGAGCCTGTACATTAAAAAATCCTGTCTTTTGTAGGATGAATATATCAGATATTGTGATATTAAAGAATCATTCCATAGGAAGGCCCACCAGGATTAGATTAAAAATTAGTTTGAAAGAAGTATCGGTGATGATTTTCCTACCATCTCTGTTCTTGAGTTTTCTTTTTAAGGACTTTGGTACTGGATCACATGCTGCAATATTTAAGCTTGATGGGATGGGTTAAGGATAGAGGCTTAAGATGGCTTAACTGGCATTTCTGCTTACATTTTAAAGACTTGAATCAGTGTCATCTGAGGCATCTTTGTGGTCTGTCTTGACACAACTGAAAATGCCAGAAATACAGATGGAACTTTGGGACAGGGACCATGCCTCGCGGGTTAGGTTAATTTATATTTTGGCTAAGTTGCTTTTTTTCATGCAAAGGTTTCTACGGGCATTGATTTTTTTTTTTTCCTGTTGACATTAAATGAGAAAGCAAAAAAAAATTTTTTTCCAGAAAGCCAACAGTTTTCTACATAAATGGGTTCAGACTTAATTTTAATGGAAGTGAAACATAGTCAATAGAGGCAAATTAAAACCATATAATTTTGTAATCTTAGTTTAGCTATAATTGCAGCAATAAAACAGTGGAAAGAATAATTGTGGAACATATGTTTGTGAGTGACATTATCTAGGTGACTTCCCCTTTACGGCAATGTGCTGTCCTATTTGTTTCCCCCTCCCTATGTATTGGAATGACAAACCTGCAAGCCTGGAGTTAATGCTGATTGCAGCAGCTGCTTACACATGGAGTCTCCATAGCAACTGTGAAGGTTGCCATGCAACCATATTCTTTTAGGGACAGTGAAAATGCCCAAAGGCTTACTAAAAATACATGGGGAAAAAAATCTGAAATTTTCTTACTACTTTTAGTGGTTATAAAGAACTATGATACAAGTTGAAAGCACAGGTCAAGCAAATAAAAACCCAGCTCTGACCTTTCAAAAATTGCTTGCTGTTGCCTGAAATCTCAAGCTTTATTCACAGAGATGACTTTTGATCGATTGTAAAATTGGTAGCTTATGCTAGGCAGTCCTTGAAGATGGGAAGATTCGGTTTGGTGCTATTGGTATTCCTTGAGAGGTTAAAGGTCAGTAGAAAGTCATCAATGCAATATTGATTGGTGGGGCTGAAAAATGCCCATGTTTACACCTTCTCACTGCTTAGGATTGCGTACCAAACCGTAAGTAGACTCGTGCAGCCTCTGAGCGTGCTCTGGAACAAACCATTCCATCAGCAAATGTGACATCACTTCAGTCAGCTCAGCTGTTTCTGCAGCTTTCTATAAATAGCTAGATAAAAAATGGAAGACTACACTTGCAGAGCATGTAGCTAACCAATCTGCTTATCCGAAGCATTTCAGATGGGTTACGATTCTGGTTTTAAAAACCTTGTTATTATTCATGTTTGTCACTGTATTAATAGCAGGATCTTTTTGGTATGCATATAAAATATACTTATATAATATATATACCTTTATTATATCTTGACTCTTTTAAAAGGTGACCCTTTTAAAAAATTGAATAGCTATTGGCCAGTGTCTAATGGGGTAAGCTATATCCTAACATCAGATCATACATGCTCACATACATATAGATTTCTTATTTAATTTATTATTTTAGAAACAAAAATTTAATGAACAAAGGATCTATCAGAAAAGATGACTATCATCAAATTACGATATTGTAAGGTTTTTAAAAAATCAGCTGAGGTAATAAAGTGAATATTTGTAGAGAATAAAGAATTTATGTGCATTTTCTTTAAACATATTTCACACCAATCAGTCATATTCTAACATTTTGCTGTGTAATTTTCTCAGAGATAGTGATAAGTTATGTTTTCAGATTAATTCATTTCTCTACAAATACTCTGAAGTTGTAAACTGGTTTAGATTAGACAAATACTAATTAATGTTGCAGTGTTTTGTGATTCAGGCACTTCTCAATTTCCCACAGATCAGGTACCAATAAAGATGATAGCAAGTAACCTGGGTTCTAGTAATAAAGAACTTCACCACTTCAAAGCAGCAAGACAGACTTGTTTGGAACCTTGTAGGTAGCTTGTGTCCACAGTACCAAAATATGTGGTTAGCTCATTCGATCTAGTTAGAGGATCAAATGAACGATTTGTTTCCAAGACTTCAAATATCCAGACTGACCTAAGATGTGCATATATATGTATACCTGGAAAATGGAACAAACTTCTATCGGTGTGAAGCATCCATAAGTACAATAAAGAATACCCGTCCAGTAAAAAAAACTCGATCTACCTGCCAACTCATTTCTTACTCTTTTTACTTTTTTCTTTTGCTTTGCTGTAAGTAGTTTGTGTTTTAAAATGCCTTCACCCGCTCCTTTAGGAAAGATTAAGGTAGGCAATATAAATGTTATCTAAATTTACTCTTTTCTTAAAACAATGAACACAGATATACTAGACGAGTAATGTGCTTTCTCTGTTCCATACTTCTCTTTAATTGACAGTTTATAAAGACTACATAGCAAATGACATTAAATTAAATTAATGACTGAATTGAGAACTGGATTGGGTTTTTAATAAAGATTTATTCTATTATGTAAGCAGATAACACCGAAAACCAGGCATAACATTAATCTGTAGTATACTGATCTGAAATAAAAACTGTTCTTTGAAAGGTTATTCTAAAATTATATATGTAAAAATATTTAATAACCAGTAAATATGATACCAGATTATCGGAACACAGCTAATACGTAAAAAGTTTTACAGTGTCTGAACTATTATTTAAGCAAACTGTAAATATGTATAAGTGAGCCATGCTGTAAGCTGGAGAAACTATCTGCTGCTATTTCCTAAACTGCGTATCTTATGATATAAATGGAAATATGACACAGCAATCCCGCTCGAAAAAACAGGGTAAATTAGTATTGTTACATCACTCTCCCATTCTGATACTTAAAAGCGTGAGAGAAGAATGTGCTAGTTTTAAGATTGTTTCTCTTCTTTCTTACAGCTATTTGCGGTCTATTAAAACTACAGGTTGATACTTTTTTTTACACTGGTTTGAATCTTTTTCAGGGAGCAGTTTTGAATTTACATTCCATCACCTTCTTTATGTTATTAAACAAATTTAAGAATATAAGTGGACTATTTTAAAGGCTCTTAATGTTTTAGCACTGGTTTTATGTGCTCTCAATTTTTTTTTTTTTAAAATAAGGATTTACTAGCTTGGAAAGAAAACTTATTAATAGCAAAAAGATAATTTTATTAAAATATGAAAAAATGCATTTTAAAAGTAATTATGTGATTCAGTTCGGGTCAGCATTTTAGGGCAATATCAACACTCTAAAAATCTAATTAGTTTTTTTTATATGACAGTGAACCATTACATCTCATGAGCAATGTCAAAAAAAGCCGGATTGTGCATTAAGATTGCTCTTTACCCAGGATGCACTTGTGTCTGCAAGATTCTGAATAGAGACACACCTGCTCGCTAGCTGATAACACTCTGGGGTCATTTCATTGAAGAAACTGTCAGCCAGGAGGTACTTAAAATAAAGCCACAGACAAAATCATGACCTGCACTGTCGAGACTAAAAAGGTGTAAAAGCAGAAAGGAAACGTAGATAAATGCACATTCTTTTGTACCATAACAAAACTTTTGCATGTAAATTCAACTGAATAGGAGAGAATGGGGAAGAATGTTTCCCTCTACAGTAGAAACAAATTAGATTGTTCAGCTGCACATTTGGCTCTCAGCCAAAGGAGTCGTGTGCCATGCTTGTTTGCCTACCAGTGCTGCTTAGATTGGCAAATGCCCATGCAGTTTGAAGAGGGCAGGCGGATGACTGGACGCCTGCCAGGAAGTGTGTGGGACTGATGCCACTGCCGGACTCACAGCCTGGTAGGAATGAGGAGTACAAAGGCATTCAATAATCTGAATGTCCCTTTGCTTCAAGAGAGTGGTGCCAGGCAGCATTTAATGAGAGATTGCTTTGTTACAAAGTCCTCAACATCAAGTGGGCTGGTGAGCTCATTAACCTGACTGCAGCAAATAAAAAAGGCACACTCAGAAGACTCCCATGATAGCCTACTCAATGGTGTAAGAGCCCTTTTGCTTCCTTTATGGTGATCCATTAGCAAGCAGCAGTGTAAACACCATAAAGCAGGCCAGGTTTCTGATTGTTCAACTAAAGTCTGTTTCCCCTTGGGGATTATGCCACCAGTTGATATAGGATTTTTCCTCTTAAGATTTCTATCTACTATATAATGACCTTCTTTGCAATGAAGGATTGGGGGGCTGCTTTTAAGAGCATAGCTCCAGTTAAGGAAACATGAATAGTTCAGGTGTCTGCAAGAAGGTAACGATGTAGGACATACAGAGAAACAAACTACAAAGTCGAGTGATCCCAAGGGGAAATCTTGCATGCACTTCTGAAGCCCCAAATGGTGAGCACATTACATTACTTTCCTATGTTCCCATTTATTTTTAGCTTTCATGGGGCTTTACATTTATACAGGAGGTAGGCCACCCCTGTAGTTAGGAGACAGTTAGTTCACTGAGCATCTGTCTCTGAGTGCTGCTCTGGCTCTCTGGGGATTGCATTACTCAGCAAAGGCTCTCCAGCAAGGATTCATCTCTCCTCCATCTGAAACGTATTTGATGGTCGTTTGTGCAAAAATTCAACTTAGAGCATCTAAACAGAATGCTATAGAAAAAATAAAACAATTTTAAACTGTCAAGCTAGAAAGGCAAAGGAAGACCCAAATGAAAACACTAAACATTTCAATGTCTCTAGAAATCTAAAGGCCATCTGTTGCTGTATGTGTTCAGTTCCTATCTGGGGATGTCAGACTAGGGAGAGTGAACACCTTCAGAGATTGGGTTGAGGAAAGGGAAGTAAGAAGCCTGTTACTTTCAGGTCACCAGGTCATATACAGGACTAGTCACCGATGAGTGCCAGTCTTGTCTTTTGGCTATTTGGTGGTCAAGATAAAATGAGTCTTGGTCTTATTTTCGGTTGACATATATCTTCAGTAATCAAAATTACTGCCTATATTTGTAACATAATTGGGACATAAAAGTTGTTATTTTTTTTCTCCATAATTATTTTTTAAAAAGGATCAAGTCTGTGATGGAATCATATGTGTTCTGGTACTTTGTTAATTTTTTAAAATTAGAATATATCAAGTTGACTTGTACATATTTCTAAGAGAAGTATGATTCAATGACCAGAGAATTGAATGAAAAGTAAGAAAATACTGAAAATGCCTTATATATTAATAGCACTGAATCCACTCATCTGACCATATCAAACAAAAGCAGTCATGTACTTCAGTTTCTCAATTGGTGCTGATAATAAATTTTTAAAAAAGCTTTTAGCTTGTATCTGATCTATATATCTATATTTGTATGTCTTACGTATATGTATGATACATCTATGTATCAAAACGTAGATATATGGATAGAAAAGTCAAGTTAAAAATGTTGATGACTACTTTGAAGTGGTGGCTTGTTCGATTTAAATTAGAAAGCACATAAGGAGGAAAATATTCTTTGTTGGCATATAGGAGATAGCTTTTTGAAGACATGGTTAGACTGCTAAAAAGCTGGTAAATATTTTAGAGGTTTCTTACCGGATGGTGTGCCTTTGGAGGGGAGACACCATAACTTATTTTTGTCTTTTTCATTTTTGTTTTCCTCACTGTACTTCTTATAGTGCCTTACATAAATAAATTAAATTTTTTCTTTAATTTTTTACATGGAGATTTATTACGCAGAGATAGAATTGCATAGTAGAAAAACCGAGGGTTTTAAAGTACGTCAACCCTGGATTATAAATCCAGCTTCTCTACTTGTGAGCTGTGTGTCTTTGCACAGGTCACTTGACTTCTCCAAACCTCAATTTCCTCACACGTAAAATGAGTAGAATGCCTCCCCCTCATAGCAGATGAAAGGACTCAATGTCAAAAGTCACTTGAACATGGCTGGCGTATAGTAGGTGGCATTGTTGCTGTTATTTTCATAATATTGCTATTTTGAGCTCTTGTTCCTTCCTCCATCCTGTGTTTATTGAAAATGCACCATCCCGAGCTCATTTTATTAAGCCACGCTCGGTGATCTCTATGTGATGTATTATATTTCCAGCTGCTATCACCAGTGGTAATAAAGTCCTTTAGAACAGTCAAAAATTATTCCCTATTTCCCACAAAAACTAACCATAAGACTTAAGGTAGACAGCTTATTGATCACCCCTCCCATGGCAATGATGAATAACTGAAAATCTAAGAAGAAAGTAAATCCTCTTTTAAGCTCAACAGTATGCCCTATCCCGGGAGCTGGATATTTCCAAAGCAGTTCAAAAATAATATTGACCCTTTTGGTACTGTGAACTACGAAAGAAGCCAAAGGCAGATGTTCCACTAGGAGGCAGCACAATGTCGTGAGACGGTCTGCGCCTTCGACGCCAGTGAAGACCTGGGTTCAAATCAGCCTCGTCATTGACTAGTTAGTTATGTGTGACTTGACCCAGGTCTTTTTATTCTCTCAAGGCTCCATTTTATTTTTTTTTCTTTTGTTTTCACTCCGGGAATGGGTATGTGGCTTTCTTTGAAGAGTTACTGTGAGAATGCCTGAAATAGCAATATACAATGCAAGGTACACGGGGCATTGTATCGTTGCTTGTTGCTTGTTGCTTGCCACCTTGCAAAAGAGCTGTCAGTGAAGCTGACACTCAGAAAACTGCCCATGACTGGCACCGATGCTAGAGAGCTGCTAGAACTCTGGAAGTATGTAACGAAATGGTGGTAGAGAGTGTGATCCTACAAAGGGCTGGGAATATCAGAGAGTAATGGATTGGAGTGGTGTGGGGTCAGGAAGAGAAGCAGATGTTTCTTCTTGACTTTATACTGCATCAAAAAGAAATTCTCCTCGTTTTATTATGCAGCGGAACTTCAAAATGACTGATCAGGGACAACAGAATAAGCCTAGAACTATTTGTCATGACATGAAATGGTCTAGTCTAAGAAACCATTTTCTTTTGCTTAGGTGGCCACTTTAATCTTTTTACTGGTCTCTTTTAATCCACTCTTGCCCTCTATTAAATCTCTGTTCCACAACGAAGCTGGACTTTTTTTTTTTTTTTCTACAACACAAACCACTGCCTTATTATCCTTCCCTTGATTTTGTTATCCTAATTCTCTTGACCTGGCTCAAACTTCTTTGGAGATATCCATAGGCAAGGGGAACATTCAAAAGAGAAAATGCCACAGTTGCTATAGCGTAAGCCAATTAACAAAAGCCATTGATTGAGGGAATTTTATTGTTTTCCTGTCCAGAGTTTATTCATTCTAAAATAAACAAGCTAGTGTCCTGCACGATCATACAAAGTTCTCAAGATCCCAGGCTCTGTGAATTCTTCTGTATTTATCACTCGGATCATTTCTGGTTTTGTAATCTCACTTTTCGTCCTCTCTTTATTCAAAGCCCTTATATCTTAACCCCTTTCCCCCCGCAATGCGAATCTCACAGGACCACATGTTACTCTGCCTGTGATTATTAGTTACCACATTTGCATATGCATTTGCTCATTATAATGTTATTAGCTTGAGGAGCAGATCTCGTAACAGAAGTTACCAGGAGTGACACTGTGCAGTTCTTTTCAGCAAGGACTTTTCTCAAATTGGAACTGTCATTTTTGTGGTTGTAAGAATACAGTATTTGCCTTTTCTAACTTACCTTACTAATGCTGTCATAATTTTATGCACCAAAAATGTTCTCCTAAATATACTAAGTTAGTTATTATACTTTGACTAATATATGAAAATATTGCCAATCATAAAACCCCACATGATTGTATCATTACAAACTTATCTCTCTGAATATATGTAAGCTCAATTTTGGGTACCAATTTGTTATAATGACCTGACATGTGATAATGCTATTTGTCTCTAAATCTATTTTCTAAAAATAACCTATATGCATACCCGTATATAATACAACCATCAGCTATCTGAATATAGCTGTCTAAGCAGCAAAACCTCTCAGCCAATAAGAGCTAGTGTGGCATTCTGTGCTAGGCTTTCTCTCTCAGCCAATGAGTGTCAGTGTACCATACTATAAATGCTTTCAATTTCAGTGTCTCTTCTTGGTATTACTGTATAATTTCTATGAATAATTTTGACTCAGAGTAGCTACCAGAAAATGTAATGGACCCGCCCACCCCCCCCAAAATCGAGCAAAAAATATATCACCAAACATAAATATTAATTTTTGCAAGTGGCTGGAGGAACTTAATTAAATGGTAGAGAGAACCAGATAAAGATTCTAGACAGTTAGGGACCAGTGTTCTGACATTATAAAGGCCGTCGAAAACATCAGCGCAGCATGAAAGTACTGACCGTTGTATGAACTGGAGTGGCAAGCATGTGTGTGTGTGGCTGGAGGCATGCCATGATCTCAGGAAATTACAGAGGAGGAAAGAGTGACTTGATTCTTCTGTCTGTCTAGATGATGCTGAGAGCATGGATATCTGTAAGGATGATTCAGTTATTGTGGATTCAGTCCTCCTGTTTCTAGAAATTCAGCCAGTATGCTAAATGAGATACGCTTCATAGGTCAAGTTCTTGGCCTAATAGACTTCTCTGATCTCGGAAAAGTATCTTTCTCAGATTAATACTACCCATCAACTTCAATGGCTCCCCAAAGTTCTGGTGATGGATTTGGGGCCATACGTAGTTTGTTTCCTGTTTACCTCTCCAGATTTAACTCTTAATTTTCATCCTCACATTGTGCTCTTTTGAACATGCCATTTCTCCTGTCTAGAATGTTCTTGTCCTTTCACCTATTTTCCTAGTGAAACAGAATCCTTCAGATCTTCACCCTAGTATCTGTCTTCAGGGAAGCCTTCGCTGATCCCTCAGACAGGCCCCCATGCCATCTGCTTCCCGACTGTTAACCTCTTCTTCATTTGCTTGTCACAGTTTACAATTCTTACTTACTTATGGCACTGTGTTATTACATAATCACATGATAGCTGGAATTACGTGTGCACCTTTACTTAGCATCTACCCAGCACCCAGCATGGTATCCTGGGCACACTGTAGATGCCCAGATCTTTGTTGAAAGACTGAGTAGCCTCAAAGTCACTTTCCAATTTCATTTCCCACCATCCTTCTATTTCCTTATGTTCTTTATTTTCCAGTTATCTTAATGTCAATATGATATTCCTCAAACATGTAATGTGCTTTCACATTTATCTGCTATGTTTATCATCTCTCTTCAGTCTGAAATGCATTTTATGCATATTGAAATTATGTTCATAGCTTAAATGCCTTGTTCTCAGATATTCATTTCCTAGTCCCCCCACTAACAATTTGTTGTTTCTTTCATAGCACTTCTACAACATTTAATTATATCCTTAGCACTTTTTCTTTTTCTTTTTTTTTTTTTTCACTGTAACCATATTGCATGTTCTTTGTTTTAGTCAATTTGGGTTGCTATAACAAATAATCATGGACTGGGTGGCTTAAACAACAAACGTTTATTTCTCACAGTTCTGGAGGCTGTAAGTCTGGGATCAGGACGCCGGGCTGGGCGGGCTCTTGGTGAGGGCCCACTTCCTGTTTACAGATGGCTACTTTTTCACTGTTCTTTACATGGCTGAGACAGAGAGCTCTGGCCTCTTTTCCTTCTTACAAGGACACTAATCTCATCATGGGGACTGCATTATCCTGACCTCATATAAACCTATTTATCTCCCAAAGGTCTCACATCTTAAAACCTACCATTGGGAGTTAGGGGTTCAACGTGTGAATTTGGGGGGCACACAAACCTGTAGTCCTTAATACTCTTCAAGAGCCCAAATCATGCAAATGTTTTTGGTTCCTCAATTGATTTTTCTAGCACTGGCCAGCAACCTTGAACACAGATCGTATGTATTTTACAAATGTTTCTTGTTTTTCTAGTTAGGCTGATCCTTGATGAGGAAGAGTCAGTGTACAAGACATGGCTACATTTGCAGAGGGCGGTCTTGGTAGAGAGGACCATGCGTGGGCTCATGCTGGAAGAAGAGAGACAAGGCAGTGTGGAGACTGCATGTGCTTATGAGGGGGGCAGAGCAATTTCTGAACAGCCTTTGTTGGGGGGGTTGGGGGTTAGACTGATGAAGCAGTGAGTGTGTATGACTTAGCAGAGCTTGGTGCTTCGTGTAAATCCTGCTTTCTCTTTCAAGAAAATCTACAATAAAGGTCTATGTTATTATTCAACTTTTATAATTCAATTTGTGGGATTTTGGGATTGGTCGATGATAAAAAGATATAGGCCTCAATATGGTTTACTCTTTGGACATTATGTAATATTAAATGCTAAAAAGAAGAGGTAAAATAGAGCATAAGAAGGCACAGACAGGCTTCACAAGCACAAGGAAAAAAGTCCTTTTAACCCTCTTTGTTAAACAATTTTTTTTCCCCTCACATCCTTTGTTGTTTTATATTTCTACAATGGTCCCCAAATTATTCAGTCATTAAAAAACTTACTGTAGCATTTGATGCAGCCACTGGCGCGTTAAAGGTCATTTATGGTTTATGTGAAATTACATTGTGTGAAATGACATATCAAGCCCCGATGGGCTAAAGAGAAAATATACTGATTTGGGGTTAAGGATGTACTTAGGACAGCGGACATGATGCGAACTCTCACAGTTCATGAAACCTGGTAAACTCTTAGAGAATAAGAATGAAGTGAATTCTTGATGTCAATTGAATAGGGACATGGAAATAAAGGGAACCAACTTATCTGTAGTTTTTAAAGTATCTGCAGCTCAGTCCTGCTGGAATACTGAATTGTAGTATTTTAGGATCGAAAGGACAGAATAAATAATTTAACTCTGAACAGCAGTTCTGAATCTGTCAAAGTCAGTCCTGTTAACAAAGATCCTGAGGAAAGAAAATATCACGATTTTTTATGGTGCCCTATTTTTAAATAACGCTTATTATAAAAAAAAATTTTGTATATGGTAGGCGTTTGTCATTGTTCAACTATTATGACTTTAATCTGAAGACTTATTTGGTGAAAATTAGGAGATATTTAAAATTTTTTCTCCCATTGAGTTAGGCCTGGTAGTCTTAATGTGTAGGAAATTCCGTATTCTTCTAAGGGAATTCCTACTGGAGAGAAAAAATCTCTCCCATCTTCTCTTGACCTCACTGGTAACTTCAGCTCAGCTCCATTTCCACAGTTACATTTGGGTAACTGAAAATGGGACAATAAGCAATCGTGTACTTTAAGTCTGTTGTGACTGTAGTTTAATGTGCATCTTCTTCTTCTTCTTTTTCTTTTTTTTTTAAAAAATAAAGGATGGTATTGTGGATACAACAGTCTAAAAGTGTGCATAGTTTTCTTATGTACATATGAGAAATAGTAATTCTTCTTTATTTAGTAAGCTTTTGTTGGAATTTAGTTTTTCAAGTCGTCCCAGGCTTTTCCTCTGCAGACTGACTAATCTAGGATTTCTAAACTTTTTATAGGATTCTATTGCTATGACTTTCTCTAACAATAGTCATTCACTATAAAGCTGCCCCTTCCCCCCCAAAATATACCATTCTAGGTGGAAATAGAAAGTAAGAAAGCAGACTAGCATTCTGCTTTCCTGAAGCTGGCTTCCCAGTGGGGACATTACATTGTCCTGAGTTACTGGGGAAACTGAAACATGTATAAAACACAACCCCCTGCCCACCACCAAGAAATTTCACTCTAGCAGGGAGGGAAGGAAAACATAAAATCAGCTTTTATTAGACGTATGTACCAGGTCCTGTGCAATGTGATTTTGCAGAAGTAATGTCATTTAACCCTTATATATCCCTGCAAATTATGTATTATTTTCTCCAAATATAATACAAGTAGGTAGAGTCAGGGTAGGAACTAGGTTTTTTGGGACATCAAGGCCCTAACTTTCTTTTACTAAAATTATGTATAAAAAGTAATGCAAGTCACCATTGTAATACCTGACATATAGGAAACTGTACTATAGCAGTGCCTCTCAAACTTCAGTGTGCCCTCTGAATCACCTAGGTTTTTTTTTTTTTTTTAGTTCAGAGTATGATACAGTCGTTCTGAGATGGAGCCTGAGATATTGCAATTCTAACAAGCTCAAAGCTGATGCCGATGCCGCTAGTTCAAGGACCACACTCTGAGTAGCAAGGACTATAGGGATACGAATGTGAGAGAAACAGTTCAGGTGTGGGAGTATCTTAAAAAGGTGACATTTGGAAGGTTCCTTGAATAATAAGAAGAATTTCACAGGTCAGAGATGAGGAAGAGAAAGTGAAGTGAGCACTTCAGGTAGCAGAAAAGCACAATTAAGGGAGTGAAGTTCAGAAAACTAAATGCAAAATATGTTGTGTAATGGTTAAAAAAAGTCTATGATAATAAAGGTATAAGTAATAAGTAGGAGCATGACATATTGTTACAAACTGGAATGTAGGAA
>NW_011888880.1:1189583-1230858 GCF_000151845.1 Pteropus vampyrus | reverse complement strand
CTCCCATCTTCTCTTGACCTCACTGGTAACTTCAGCTCAGCTCCATTTCCACAGTTACATTTGGGTAACTGAAAATGGGACAATAAGCAATCGTGTACTTTAAGTCTGTTGTGACTGTAGTTTAATGTGCATCTTCTTCTTCTTCTTTTTCTTTCTTTCTTTTTTTAAAAATAAAGGATGGTATTGTGGATACAACAGTCTAAAAGTGTGCATAGTTTTCTTATGTACATATGACAAATAGTAATTTTTCTTTATTTAGTAAGCTTTTGTTGGAATTTAGTTTTTCAAGTCGTCCCAGGCTTTTCCTCTGCAGACTGACTAATCTAGGATTTCTAAACTTTTTATAGGATTCTATTGCTATGACTTTCTCTAATAATAGTCATTCACTATAAAGCTGCCCCTTCCCCCCCAAAATATACCATTCTAGGTGGAAATAGAAAGTAAGAAAGCAGACTAGCATTCTGCTTTCCTGAAGCTGGCTTCCCAGTGGGGACATTACATTGTCCTGAGTTACTGGGGAAACTGAAACATGTATAAAACACAACCCCCTGCCCACCACCAAGAAATTTCACTCTAGCAGGGAGGGAAGGAAAACATAAAATCAGCTTTTATTAGACGTATGTACCAGGTCCTGTGCAATGTGATTTTGCAGAAGTAATGTCATTTAACCCTTATATATCCCTGCAAATTATGTATTATTTTCTCCAAATATAATACAAGTAGGTAGAGTCAGGGTAGGAACTAGGTTTTTTGGGACATCAAGGCCCTAACTTTCTTTTACTAAAATTATGTATAAAAAGTAATGCAAGTCACCATTGTAATACCTGACATATAGGAAACTGTACTATAGCAGTGCCTCTCAAACTTCAGTGTGCCCTCTGAATCACCTAGGTTTTTTTTTTTTTTTTAGTTCAGAGTATGATACAGTCGTTCTGAGATGGAGCCTGAGATATTGCAATTCTAACAAGCTCAAAGCTGATGCCGATGCCGCTAGTTCAAGGACCACACTCTGAGTAGCAAGGACTATAGGGATACGAATGTGAGAGAAACAGTTCAGGTGTGGGAGTATCTTAAAAAGGTGACATTTGGAAGGTTCCTTGAATAATAAGAAGAATTTCACAGGTCAGAGATGAGGAAGAGAAAGTGAAGTGAGCACTTCAGGTAGCAGAAAAGCACAATTAAGGGAGTGAAGTTCAGAAAACTAAATGCAAAATATGTTGTGTAATGGTTAAAAAAAGTCTATGATAATAAAGGTATAAGTAATAAGTAGGAGCATGACATATTGTTACAAACTGGAATGTAGGAACTCCTCAATGTGAGGATACGGATTATGAAATTCTATATGCTAAAAGAATTAATTCAACTTTTGAATGTTATAGAACTATGAACAAGGTATTGCTTTAAGAAATTTAATTTGACAATGTTGGGTAGGAGGCAAGGAAAAAGCAATGGATTAGCATATTTTGAAATAATTTAGATATTAAATGATAGAAACAAATCTCAACGATAACTGGAAAAACACAAAGAAATCAACCAATGTAAATATTAATGGTACTTTGCAACCACTTAATTTAATAGGCGAAAGTATGAAGTCAATAATGAATCTGAATTTACGATCTATGTTATTAGCAGAATGGTGCTACCATCGAAAGACTTAGGGCACAGAAAGATTAATTTTCTAGAGGAAAAATAATATGTTCACTATATCATGTTGCCCAAATCCAGTGCCTCTTTGGTTCCGATATCCAATAGGTATATGTTTGGATTGATTCCAGAGTGAGGATTTGTGGTAAATGTGACAAAATAAAATTTGGCGATAAAAATTTTATGATGGAGTGTGATAATCTATCATAGGTAGAAAAAGACATGGAACTAGATGTTGTGAAGGATGAGAGACTGAGAAAAAATAGAAGATCTAAATTTACTTTATGTCTTAGTGAATCGTGAGCAGATTAACTGAAAATAAGGGATTGAGAAACAGGAAGATATAGATTATGACCAGGGTGCAGGATATTGGAGTAAAATATTTCAGGGGTGGGACAGACACAGTAATAACAAAATCCAAAGTTGCCACAGAAGTATATGGCTGAACTGGAATGGTGGGAGAAGGCTATTTGAGTTGAGAAGCTCCAGAAATTTTGATAAGAGATTATTGAATGTATTATTTGTATGCATGATAAAATCTGCTAGGTTATGTTAAAAGATAGGATACAGAGGATGTGAGCCAACACTAGATTTGAAGATTGGTAGGATACGGCGAGAAAGAAGAAAATAGTATAGCAGGATAGCATTAGATATAAAAGCGGAGAGAATCTGAATAAGAGTATAAAAATAGAAATCTCAAAATGGCAATGGGATTTGGAGAATTCCAATACAATTTCCTGTTCCATGTACATATATTTGTTTGTTTGTTTACTTATTTAATTTTTTGGTGGAGGTTGGGGTTAGAGAAATGGCAAAACTGGGGTTGAATGATAGCTCTATATCAGAAAAGAATTTAAGAACTAATTGGGGATTGAGAAGGAGATGGAAAGAAGGACATGATGTTTCATTGAGTCAAGAAGTCAAACAGACAACGGATATATGGAAATATACCATAGGTACTAAGACAAGGTGGATTAGTAGTGGGAGGAGCCAGAGGGGATATTGTACCACACCGTGGAACCTTGAGCCCTCCCCAGATTTGAAGCTTTTTAAATCACCATGTGACTAAAACTATTACCATACGTTATCTCATTGATTCTTGCAATGACCTTAGGTGATGGGTGCTATTATTTCTATTTTGTAAATGAGGAAAGCACTCTCAAAGAAGGTGAGCCAGAATTTTGAAGATCAGCAGGTCAAGCAATTTTGAAGTTCTAAAGTTGACTGTGTCATCTACATGGATGTTGGAGTTAACCAGGATAAAGACAAGAATTAAAGTAGAGAGAATCCAACTACAGATGATCAGGTTATGAGTAGCAGAACTTACCACAAAGTTAATGCTCTTGGCTCGGCATGATATGTCACTTTTGCGATATGTGTAGGAAGAGAAAATCTGAAACTTATGAAATGAAATCGAACACAGTGGCAAAATAAGTAATAAAGCACTTCTGTAGATGGAATCTTTACATTGGAATAATTTGGAAGATTTACCAATCCTGTTATTCCAAAGATAATGGCGTGTATGCATTGTCTAGCCCAGGAGTCAGTAAATGTTTTTTATACAGGGCCAGGTCATAAATAAATGCTTTGAAGCCATACAGTCAGTTGCAAATGCACAACTGCTGTTTTGATTTGAAAGCTGCCAAAGACAATACAGAAATGAATCAGCATGACTGTATTGCAATGAAACTTTGTTTACTTATAAAAGAAGGACAGGGACTGGGTTTGGTCTGCAGGGTGCAGTTTTCCAACACTTGGTCTGGACATTTCTCCTAGAGGATGGGCTTTCAAAATCATGCTGATGTAGAGAGCCTCACTGTGAACAGGTGTAATAAGGACTACTCAATGATTCTGGCATTCATTATCCTAATCATTCGATTTGTAATTCTTCAATACCATGAAGTTCTACCTTAATCATTACCTCTAGCTCGGTGGCACTGGGTTTGCCTTTTGAGATTGGCTTTCTCTTTTTGCCTTATTTCTTTTGTTTCTGATCTCTACAAGATGTTGAGATCATTTGAAATAATAATACTGTCTCTCAAAGCAGTAGACAGTATGTACAGCTTGTTGCCATGAATTTAATGAACACATGTTTTATTATTGGATGGGCTAGAGAACTGTGGAAATATAGGAAATTAAAAGTTTCCTGAAAGATATTAGAAAAATGTTTCTTGATCCAAAAGAGAATTGATCAAATTCTTATTTATTTATTAACTTATTTTTCAATTACTGTTGACACTCAATATTATTTTACATTAGTTTCAGGAGTGCTACCTAGTGGTTAGACATTTATATAATTTACAAAGTGATCCCCCTAATAAGTCTAGTACCCAAAGTCTAGTTATCAAACCTTATTTAAAAGTATGAGGTAGGGGTGGGTGTGGAAATTCCAAATATTTTCATAAAGAATTTCTCTTCGATAGATTTAATATGTGTTTCTTCACAATAGACAGCCATGTTTCCATGACACGACATCACATATTTAAATAGCGCTGTTCTCTGGAGAACATGTAGTTTAATAGAATGCCTCAGATAAAAACGAAGGTTTGTGATTTGAAGAAATTTTTTGGACAACCCCATTATACTCCATCTTAACAAGATATGTCACTACAGTGGTATTAAATATCATATGGCATTAAGCAAAATAGGCCACCAAGGCATGCTCACCAACTGAGAAATAGAGTTACAATAATTATGAATAACTTTTGTCAATTGTTCTCAGTTACATAAAGTGAGCTTTGTGCCTTTGTGATGCTTGTAATATTTCTTTTGCTTTTTCCCCCTACGATGTAAAGTAATATATTGCAATGTGTATTTGAATTCCCTTTGCTACACAATGTTCATTAGGTGTAACATTTTATTTTAATGTTCTTCCACAATTTTGGATTATATAAATCCAGAATTAAAGCTATCATTTATTTTAATTAAAAAAAACCCCCTTTTACTTGTATTTCACGTTATTGTTTTAGTACTATCTCTAGTGTTCTTAATGTTATGTTACCGTCTTATTTACCTTCTCTGTGTATTTCAGAATAAGACCGTCTCAAGATGAGAGGTAGGTAGCTAGTTAGAGGAACTGAAAATAATTACTTTTATTAGCAAGAGTCAGAGCAGCAAAACATCTACCTAAGAGATAGGGAACAGATAGAAGTTATGGCTGATGTCAGTGTGGGAAGCACGGGTATGGAGAGATAATAAAACACATTTACTTATCTTCTTATTTATTATTTCATGATATTTTGAAACCTGAGATTTGCTGAGACTAGTATATCTAATTTATTTTAGGTTGATTTGAATTTGTGTATTTATGATAGTCTTTTTATTCTGTGAAGTAAGCAAAAAAATTTTGGATGACTTTTTAGTTTCTCTGTAGGTCTTATTTACTTGGAGGAAATGAAGCTACTTAGCTCAGGCTAATGCAGTTAAAGTCCAGGGTCTAATATCTCAGTATAAATCATATAGCTTTACTTTGTTCTATAGATACTAAATGCATCTGTTATCCAGCCAAATCAATCACAAAGGTCCATCACTAGGTGAATCAGGTGCTGACATGGAGACGAGGCTGTATGTGTTTATTTCAACAGGGGAAGCAGCAGGACGTGTGTGTTTTACAGGTGGTAGGTCATTCAAGGGATCTAGTTACAAAATATCTGAAACATACAGTAGTATATAAAGGCAAATAATTTAGAAAGCAGGTTTCCAATTCATTTTATTCATTATCCTAACAAAGTACCCCTCGTAAAATATTAAATGATAAATAGGTGTTGAATCTGGCTAAAAGTTGCTGAATTAGATGGAAACTTTTTCGATATATGTTGATATGTGCATATCTGGTATTCACTTACAGTCTGGTTTATTACTATTATTATTATGGCTAATATTATTATTTTCCTCCTAAAGATAAATTCTTTCTCTCATTCTGATTCCCATCTCCACCCTTAGCATGGCTTTCATGCATCATTGTATTATTCTCCATTCCATTTGCAATGCAACTAATATACCATTTCTTATTTTTCTTACGGAGGTTTTCTCATAGCTTTTCCATCAAATTCAGACTTTAGATTTCATATTCTATACTTGTAGCTCTTCCTTCTTTTTACTTCTCAAAGGAATGGTAGTAAGCCTAAGAATATATGATGTTGGTATAATAAGTTTCCATTATGTGTTTTCTGTAAATGAAACCCTGGCAATATGCTATGAGGAAGTAGAAGATAGAATCTCTTGGATATACCCTAGAGATTACAATATTAAAAAAAAAAATACCTGTATCATCACTGCAAACTTTTAAAAAATTCTTAACACTCACTAGGCACTGATGTAGGTTTCATGACTTAAATTGCTGCGGTGATTTGGAAAGTGTATTGAAATGGAATTTCTAATTTTGCCAAAAGTATGTATAAGTCACCTAAACAGTGGCTTAACTCTGTGAGTCTCGGTGTCCTCATCTGTACATTTAGGAGAATGGGCTAAATTCTAGATTTTTCACTTTTTTTTTTAAATTAACAAAAACACGTAACAATTAAAGTCTTACTCGGTACTGCAATATATAAAACAGATGAAAACAAGCATCCCCCGACAAAGAGGGAATGGTCCAGCCTCCTCGTTACCTCTCATGGTTCTTTAGTTGCTTCCTTGGAACACGGCTTAAAGCCCAATGGACTAGACGATGTCCAAAGTCTTTTCCAAATTTGGATTTCTAAACATCAGATGTCATCCACGATCTTGGCCCCTACAAAAAGAGGTGCTGAGTATGTGTTGAATTGAACAAAATTAAATTGGACTGAATTAAGCTAGTACCATCCAATATCTCCAACACTTCTTTGAACTAGTTTCTACAAGAACAGAATGGAATATTTTTTACTTTTTATGTTCACTTGGCCTCTAGCAATTTGTAAAACTGAAAACCCAATTGCTTGCTTGGCCTCATTTACATGATGTTAAAGAGCATATGCATGTGAGTCCCAGATAATAAGTGATTTAATGTTTATTTGGACTTATTTATATACAAATATTTAGTTGACATTATTTAACAAAAATAAACAAATGTAACTATTAATAAAATGTGGGATAAAGGGTTAGCAAATTTTGAAAAGATCAATAGCCTACTTAAATACACAGTGAATCATTGAATGAATATTTTAAATTAATTGCATTTAATAGTGTTTCCTCAAAAATTAAATTGATTCTGATTTTAAGAATTGTATAAGATTTCCAGAGATAAAATTGGTACTAAATAAAATTTTTCTGGGCTAATTAAGACTTTAGTAGGTTAAATTTTTAACAAATTTGAATTTATAAAGACCATATTTACTATAAATGAATAAAAAATTATAGTAGAACACTGGTAGTTGGGGAAAGAAAGCATTTCTTTAGGGGGTAAAAAGTTTTTTTTTTTATCCCCCCCCATTATTTTGCATTTATAGCTGTTGGAATGCTATATTTAAAAAGATACTTATAAAGGTTTAAATGGTTATTAACATTTTTTGAAGTTTAAATGCAAATGTGCCTTTCTTTTCTCCTTCTTCAATAGGAAGAAATGGATAATCAAAGAAACACAACAAAATTTTGTCTAGCCTTGGTGACTAGCATGGACCATTAAATTTTACAACTAATTACCAAGACTCATTTTAAGGCAAATAAGTTTAACCTCATCCCCCCTTGAAATACAAAGCTATTACCCATTGCAAATCTGACTGGGTGTAATTTCATTCCCATTATTCTTCTTGCACATCCTCTGAAGTAGTGTCCAAATAAAAAGAGAGCAGTCCTAAGAAAGTCTGTGAAAAAGAAGTAGAAGAGTAACTAATGAAGACATGATTCTATGAGCTCAAAAGGAAGATGGCTGAGATTGAACTGATCTTTCATAGTTAATTTGACTGAATGGTCCCTAAATTAATTGTTGTTGATTTATTTTCCTTGATATTGCAATGGGTATAACCATTTCCGGGCCTTATCTCTCAGAAGGAAGTTCCATGTGTTAATTCTAGAGTTAAAACCCTGAGAAATCTGGACCCTTCCAATTTCAAATCCTTTTCCAAGCATTCATCTTCCTTGAGGATGGTGTGTGTCATGTAGGAATTCAGTGGTCACCATAACTATTCAAATGGTTACCTTTTTACAGTGGTCAGAAAAGACACTACTGTTAGGACATTAGAAAGAGTCCCAATGTTGTACCATCGTTAATATGTAAATATTTATTTTTAATGAAAGCATGTATTTTAAATCAATATCATAGTAGACCACATCCACTTGTTTGTTGCTTTTATTTAATCTTCACATATGAGAGACAAAATAGTGGCTGGGTTTGTTTTACAGACTTGAATATAAAGTTGATGATCCTGATTCTAAAGGTCTTGCATTTGAAATTTTGTTTTGTCTTGTTTTTGGTTTAATATTAGTGCATAGAAGTGCTAAATGTAGCCAGAGGCTGTAATGAGACGATCTTTACAAACTTGAACATGAGGAAATATCAATTGACCTTTGAGAGAGCCTCCCTTGCGCCCAGAGAAGGGCTAACTTTTTAAAAATTCTATTTGAATTTGTACAGTCACTCATACAGAGACCTCTACCTTTTGGAAACCTTTGGGACACCTATTCAGGTTGCTCCTCTGAATGCAGGTGCTTTCTGGGAATCATAAACCCATCAAGGCAAGCAGACCCAAATTTGGGACTAAGTTATGCAGCTTGGCCCCAGGAGCACCATATTTTGCAAAGTAGGAAGAGGTTAATGTCGATGCATATTAGGTTTATTGCATCTCTTCCTCTTTCTACATTTCCTGGTTTCCAATACTGGAATCGTGGCTCTTTGCTACCTACTTCTGAATCTATTAAACCAGTGGCACTAAATGATAAGAGAAGGTCTATTAATATAATGTGTTTAATAAAATAAGAAAGCACAAATTTAGGTCTTGCGGAGGTTATAGAAGTTGTGGGTAAATACCTATAAAAACATGAAATAGAGCAATATATTTTACAACTTAAGTGGTTGAGGATTCACATATTTGACCATCCTGTAGGTTGATGCAACTGAAACGATCATCTTAGAGTTCAGATGGGTGATGGAAGAGTGGTTCTTGAAATACACCAGCCTTAGAGAAATGATCAAGTGTGTGATTTAAACCTAATTATTTGCTTAAGTCCTATTTTCCTTGTTATAATGAGGGTTGTGTTCTTAATATGTATATGTATATTAATATGTATATTAAGAACACATGTATATTTTCCCCCGTTAAATTCTCAGTAGCCAAAAAGTGCTTGGCACATAGTATGTGCTTTGTAAATATTGGCTAAATCGTATCTATTTAATCTGTAGTCTTGTTCCAAGTACAAGTGAGAAATTTGAATGTACTTATTACTGACAGTTAGATGGGGGACAGACTTGAATCATGAAACTCTTCTTACGACCTCTTTTCTGGGCAGTATAGTTAGGGAAGTAGGGCCCCATTAGGCTTTCACAAACTCCATCACTGAGTGGCCACCACTAGCATTTCATGGAATTCTCATCTTTGTTTTTTCTTAGATAGGTTTTCCTAGAAAACGTAATTTTCAGATTTACTGTAGGTAAAGAAAAAGCCATGGTTTCTTTCAGATTAGAGTTTACCTTAACTTTGATACATTTAAAGCTTTGGCCTCAGTGTTGATTGCCTATTTATTGATAATGAACTTTTGTTGAAATAACATGATGAAATACAAAAAAAAAAAAAATCTTAAATTAGTCTCATAGTACCTCCAATCTAACCTACATCTCAAAATACAGATATTTAGCGCATTATAATTTTTAAATATTTGGGATCATAAATTTGTTTAATGAATTGGACATCACTCATTGATTTGGGCACTAATTATCTTGGTGAATGTAGTGTACTCAGAGTTCCTTGTCTTCTAGAGAGCTTTATATCTATATCTTAAGATATCATAGCTGTGCTCATGTGTTTATTCATTCAATAAACATCTGGTGAGGGTTTTCTAGGAAGCAATCACTCTATGCTAGGAGCTGGGTATACAAAGTCTAATAAAATACATTCCCTACTCCGAAGAAATCTCAATCTAGGTTAAGGAAATTAGAATACATAAATATTCTGATGAAAGTATAACTTAAGTTTCATAAAAGCATAGAAAAGGGCAATAAAATAAATCATTGGGGGTCTATCCAGGAAGACTTCTCAAGTGGATATGTATTAGACAAAGAACAGAACAAAGAGACAAATGAGATTTGAAAGAGAATAACATCTTTAAGCAAAGTTTTGCATATGATAAAGCTAAACAGACCAGAAAAAGACAGTCCATTTTCGATCTAAGGTTATGCAAAGGCATGATATTTTGAATGATGCGGGATGCTCCTAATGGGTTTTAAGAAATGAAATGTCATGATCGGACTTGTAGTTTGGAAATACCACTTTGAAATATTGTGAAAGAAAGACTGTGGGGAAGGTACTGAAGATGAGAGCCATGCTAAAAGAAAGAGAGAGAGAGAGAGAGAGAGAGAAAGGGAGAAAGGGAGAAAGGGAGAAAGGGAGAAAGGGAGAAAGAAGGGAGAAAGGGAGAAAGGGAGAAAGGGAGAAAAAGGGAGAAAAAGGGAGAAAAAGGGAGAAAAAGGGAGGAAAAGGGAGGAAAAGGGAGAAAAAGGGAGAAAAAGGGAGAAAAAGGGAGAAAAAGGGAGAAAGGGAGAAAGGGAGAAAGGGAGAAGGAGAAAGGGAGAAAGGAAGAAAGGGAGAAAGGGAGAAAGGAAGAAAGGAAAAAGGAGAACCTCTAAGAGCTGAACAGTTTTGAAGCCTGAATGAGATGTGGAAATGGAATTATTGAAAAAGGTGCACATAGAAATACACAATTTTCATTTCTTAGGATCCGTCGATCTTAAACAAATGGATGACCAGATATTCAGTAAAAGGGGTTTATTCAAGAACAACAATAAATCGCAATGTGGGTTACGCAGTCTAATGGTGAACCATGTGCAAGGCCTGAGAAACAAGATTAAACTTTCATAGATGAGAAGAGGAAGTTGGGAGAGCTGTTATAAACTGAGTTCTTGCTGTTGGGTTTCGTGATCAACGCAGGGTGGGAGAGCTCCCCCTTCTGGCCTCCCATCTTTATTTTATATGAGGTTTCTGTTTATTAATTTTTCTAGATTAAAATTCGGGGCATGTGATGAGTTAGAGGGAGGAGCTTATGATAAGTCCAAGTTTTCTGGAATATGTGAAAGGAGATGAAACCTATGAATTTGATGTAGTAAATCTGAGATGCCTCTGGGGTATCAAGATGGAGAAATCCGGTACATGGTTAGATGTTTATGTCAAGCATCTAAGAATGCTAAACTGGAGATATAGATTTTGGAGTCTTGAACGTTTTTAAACTAAGAGAGTGTAAATGGCAAAGGGAAAGGACTAAAAATGAATTTATTGGGAGCAGTCATATTTCAGAAAATGGAATGCTTAGAGCCTGCAGAAAAGAACAGAAAGGAGTGACTATTGATGTAAGAGGAAATCCAGGGGAAGAAGATGTCATAGACATCAGGGAGGCAAAACATTTCATGAAGGAGGGTGTGGTCGACAATGTACAATGCCCTCAGAGAAGTCAGAGATTTTTAGGAAAATGTCCATGGAATTTGGTAAAACAGGGTAATCATTGGTGACATTAGAGGAACCATTTCAGTGAGCTCATAGGTACTCAATTAGGATTATAATGAGGTATGGGATCAAAGAGGGGGAAGTAAGTAGGCACAGTTAGTATAAACTTATTGATATGCTCTGAGTGCCATTAAAACTTTATAGTTTACCTTCTATGAGAGTTCAGAGAAGGGACTAGTGAGGAGAATTAGTAACTAGATGTGGTAACTAGAAGAGCAAGAACTAGTAACTAGAAGAGTAAGGAAGTTTTCAGAGATGACATTTGATTTGAGCTTTGAAATAGAGGAGTACGATTTTTATAGAAAGGAAATGGGAAACGTGTAAAGAATGACATTAACATGCCTTCTATGCTGAAAACATAATCTCAAACTTTGGTTTCAAGTAGGTCTGGGGAGAGAGCTCCCAGAAATTTTATTTCTAGCAAGTTCCCAAGGAGATGATATTGCTAGTCTGTGGAAAGCGCTTTGAGAATCACTGACTTAGGAAAGTATTTGAGTGGAAATGAGTTATGTATAAAGGAGTATCTGGAGAAGAGTAGAAAAAAGTTTAGGTTCAGATGAGAGACGAGCTTGAGTATTTAGCTAAAGACCATTTTTGTCCATTAGAAAGTCAAAATAAAGTTTTGAACCATAACATGATTCAAATTTTACTCTTAGAGGTTTTATTTGTCAGTTCTAAGAAGGATTCATTCATGCATGCATGTATGAATTTAGAAATATTTCTTGAATGCTATGGAAATCATGTTGCTAGATAGAACTTTTAAGGAGGGTATTACAGTAGTTTCTCACTAAGTCAGTGGTGATAGAAACCACGGTAGTGACAGTGGCATTGAAAAAATAAGATGGTTCAAGAATTATTTTAGAGGAAGAAGGGATAAATCAAAAATGAAAGTAATTTTTTTGTTGTTATTTAACTGAGAGAGTGGTTATGTTATTAAGAGAAATGTGAACATCGCAAAGAGGAGCTGACTTCTGGAGAGAATTCTTTCTTTGAACTATTGTATCATATAGCATTTCACTGGGGGCCTGCTGAATTTGAAACACTTGTGGGGTGTCCAGGTTAAAATGTCTCCAAGGTCATAGAACTGAAGAGAGAAATGAGGCCTTGTTCATTGCCGAAGCCATAAGAAAGGAGATACTTATCACAAGCTTGAAGAGCTTGAAGTGTGGTGGGTTGTGGAGTTGTATGCCAAAGCTTAAGATTTCAGGCATACAGCAGTTCCAAGTGTTGACAAATTCTAGGATAATCCATGGTAGTGTGTGACTGAAACAGAGTCAGACAAAAAGCCATTTAAATCGAAGAGGTCAAGGAATTCAATCTAGGTTTTTGGGTAACCTGCAGAGACACTAAACATGCCCAGGAAAAAAGCTGAAGAGAAAGATTGAGTGACTTGTTCAAGTGTTCAATGAACTCTGGAAAGTGACCAGGGAGACACTGTATTAAAGTGACGTGGGAGAATAGAGTATCATAAACTCACAGGAAGTGCGAACATTAAATAAGATATATTTTTAAGAATGAGGCAGGGCTGGAGGCAACAAGAACAATTCTAACTATTCTTTCCCAGGCTACCCCTCATTCTTCAAATGCTAGGGAACATAGAAATCAGGAGGAAAGGCAGCCCTTATCTGAAAGGGTCACATGGGGAACAAGATCGAGAGTCTATGTGGATGACTTGACAGCTTAGGGATGCTGGAAGAAGGGAATTTTGTAAAAAGTCCATGGCTGGAGGTGTAAGTCCTTGGGTTTCATTGAAAGTGCAGGGTGGAAGGGGTGAATTAGGGAGGATAAATCTGATCCTTGAACGATTGGTGAAGGAGAGGTGAGTGGAGTGGCATGCATTATGCCCTAAAATAACCGGTCCTGGTAAATCAGACACGGGAATTCATTTGAACTCATCTGTCCATATTATTTTTTTTCCTGCTAGATCCACTGCAAAATTTACTTTTTGTTTTTCAAAAGATACGAGGTTACACCATTTTTAAAAAGTGTGCATATTTAAATTTTTGGGGGGGTTTTGAGTTTTGCTTAATGTCATTGCAAAATCGATGAGGATGTAGTGAATTCACAGGGCTTCTTCAAGAAATTTAGATGTGATTATAGAGACATGAAATTTTACAATAACTTGGATGCTTACTTATTTTTCCACTGCGACTTGAAAATAAGCAATTAGAAAGGTCCAGTTT
This sequence comes from Pteropus vampyrus, assembly GCF_000151845.1. Classification (NCBI taxonomy): domain Eukaryota; kingdom Metazoa; phylum Chordata; class Mammalia; order Chiroptera; family Pteropodidae; genus Pteropus; species Pteropus vampyrus. The sequence goes on along the minus strand of NW_011888880.1, from coordinate 1,217,408 downwards.
GTTGATTGGATGCTCTGAAATATTTATAGGAAAATATTTCACTTACTAAGGTGATTTTATATAATTCATTAAGATGAGAGTAAATTTTAATTTTATTTTTCCTTTATTTCTTTGTCAACATTACCCACCCATCCCTCCCTCCCCTTTTTTAAAAATCCGATCTCTCTGATCTCTTTTTTGGAGTAGTTACAACCACAAGTTGGGTTTACAAAACTTCACAGGTTTTAAAGGTCAACATGTAAATGAACTAATTAGGTCAATGCAAATCACTATAGCACTTTCTGTTACAAACCTCACACCTTTTAAATTCTTTCTGAATTAAATAATGAGCCATATTGTTAACTGAGCTAGCATAACATAAAAAAAGATATTAAATACTTAAGATTCTTAGGTAAACAGAAAACTCATTTGCAGATATTTTACAATGATAAAATAATGCATAAAATTAGAAGTATAAGATTTACATAGTACAATATTTACAAAATGGAAATGTAACCTTAGTGCTGAGAAGAACAGGAAATTATAAAATGGAATTGAAAGGAATCAAGGAAATGGAACTCACTCTCCATTTGTCTAAAAAGAATTTCTCTTTCAGCTTTCTAAAAACCAGTTTATTAAAACAACAAATGAACTGACAATAAACTAAATCAACCCTAAACAAAACAAAAATTTCTATCATCTCTAAGTACCTCTATTATTTAGAAACATTGGGATTTCATTGCATTAATTACTTTTGCTATTAGTAAATTTGCATGCCATACAGTGGAATATGTTTGTATAATACATAAATATATATTATCAGTAGTTATCTGTATTGACATAGTTATAGTTGAGCTATAAATTGGCAGAAGGACAGATAATATAATAAAACAAATCTTCAACTCTTTTGGCTGCAGTATAGGTTACTGTTATAATCTGAGTCAGGAATTTCTGAATTATTTGTTCTTAGAATATTTCTAAGGGTGGATATTAAATTTAAGTATTTGTAACTTATTGGTAAGTTAAAATTCAATTTTAATGTTTATCTGGATAATAGATTTTTTATGTTGAAAAAGTGATTGGAGTAAATAAAATACTAATACCAATTTCTATTTCTGGTAATACGTATAAGCTATTGAATAAATTTCATTCTTTCAGAACTAGAAGTAGAAAATTCCTTTTCTTCTCTTTTACTGCTTTGAGCATTTTACAGACACTGGATTCCTCAAGTCTGAAAATAATAAATCCTGAAAAATTTTAATTTTGATATACAAATGAACTGAACCCTAGAGATATGTAACGAATCTGACATAATTTCTTCGAGTTCTATGAGTTCGCTGTAGATGTTTCATTTCTTTGAAAACCTTAAGTATTTAGATTTTTAAAATAAAGTGGATTTAAAAAAGAATAACAAATGAGAGAGTAACTTATATTCATGCAACAACAGCTGCCTCTTTTGCTATTAGAGTGTGCTTATGTTCTCGGTTTGGGTGAGAGAGCTCACGTGAGCACACTTCTCTCGTAAAAGAGACAGCTGCTGCCGCATGTATTAATACATATCAACTGGCTCCAGAGTAAACATAATGCTATAAATTACTTGAGACCTTATGCTGACGTCATGAACCCTGAGACTACAGAAGAGTGGATGAGCTTCTTTTCCTTCTCTGTGACATCATAGCAAGGACAGGGATGGGGAACAGATTCACTCAGCTCGTTTTGAAAAAATATTTTTTAAATTGGCTTGAACATGTCATCCACGAGACCATTCCTATTCTCCTTAGCTGATTCACAGAAAGAGTATAGCTGCGTTGTTTTAAGGAGTTCAGTTTGTATATTTTGGTCTTTTTTATTTCCCCTTCACTGATATATTCCCTGATCCTTGCTAGATGCTGGTACCAATAGAATTCCTAGTGCCCGATCGGAGCTGGCTCATCCTCTCAGAAACTGTGGTAGGAAAGGGAAACAGGACAAAAAAAAAAAGGAAGCATTGGTGAAGTAACTGGTGCACCTTGGGAAGCCTTTAATTTAAGACCCTTCTATGTAAAGCTCAAGACAGCGGGTGAGCCAATGGAGTCAAACGTATCCCGTTGCTATGGTTTCATCCTCTTGCTTGTATGTTTGTAAAGGTATACGATAAAGTACGGTGGATTTTTGACCAAATTAATAACTTATACTTACATTGTTTACTGTATAAAATATCCTATCGTTGATAACCATACAAAATTATGCAAGTATATCATAATATTTATATTCATAGATAATTTAAAAACCTTTTAAAGCCTTATAAAAGAACATTTCCCATTTACACCTTTATATTGAGAACAAACACATTAAATCTTAGAAGAACAAAGAAACATTTCTGAGACACTTTGCATTTTTTATTCTATATTTTGATGAAGTAAAACCTTTTATTGTCCTTTCGTATAGGAATTTTAATAAATTTACTTAATAAAATAACTGAATTCATGATTCTATAAAAGTAAACATATGTGTTTGTTAATCTTAAGGTGTTTATAGAACTAGATAAAGAAGGCTGTTAGTATCTGACCTCTTTCAGTTAATCAGGATCGGGCATTCTAATTGGCTTATAGGAAATTTTGTATCCTGGTAACCTCAGGACATCCTAGATACACTAAAGCTTATGGTTCAAGGAGAAACCATTATTAAAGATAAAAAGGAGTATCTGATTTGAAATAATTTCTAGACCTCTCAACCATCGAAAGGTTTTTCTTTCCTTTCTTCCTTTCATTTTTTTTTTTTTTTTGAAAAAGCAATGAATAAATTAGGAACCATATCTTTGTTCTAAGAGCCTAATTCTGAAGACATCCTAATAGAATGTCAAAGGCCATGTGTAAGGCATTGTAATGCAGATCTGCACATCTATATGTCACAGGCCTGGGACTCCACTGCTCCCTATGAGTGAAGACCCATCCCTTTAATAGCCAGAGAAAGCAACAAATCTCCCACCCTAATTTTCTCTTGGAAATATTATCCAGAAGCTTCCTTGAAGCTGTGAACTTATCTGAACTCTCCTAAATTGCAAATGTCTTTAAGATTTTAGTATATTATCATTCAAGAGTTGTGATAGACCATTTCAAAGGCTATATTAATTACATATAGAGACACGTTTCCTTATTCGTATTGAGTCAAGGCCAACTAACAAAAGGAATCTTTTCTGATGCTCAGAATGAGACCTGTCTCCTAATCAGAAATGGATTTTAGAAATCATTTCATCCTTCTTATTTCTCATATGAGGAAACTGAGATCCAGTGAGGTAAAACAATTTGATCAAAGGTTGAGCTTTTCGAATTGAATATTCTCTTTCATTGTAGTTTTTCTTCTACTCCCAATATTTTTTAGAAAAAAAAAAATTAAAGGTATGATAAGCTTTGTCTAGTGTTATTTAAAGAAAGGCCATCATTCTTTGTTTTTAGTTTGTTTTTTCATTATTACTATATAAGGGAATCCTTGAGAAGAGATTTTGCCAATGCATAAATAAACAGCCCTAACTCTAAAGGAGAATGCATACAAAGATATACAAAGATATATTAAATGGATACCAATTTGTTAACAAAATATTTGGCTAGTAAATGATTCACTTGCAAAAGCAATGATGAAGTATGACCCTGCCTCATGTGAAATAAAAATGTTCATAATACTTTGTATTCAAAAAGTTTCAGTGATTATATTAGAAAGTAGAAAAAAATGACGTTTTCAAATGAACTTACATAAGTGGCCTCCCTTTTCTTTTTAAACCAATTATTGAATTCATTTAGAATGTTTCTCAAGAAGAAAAGTATTTGATTTCTTATAAAAATATTTCATTCATCATTTTTACTTTCTAAATTCCATATGTATTTACCCCAAATTTAAGGGGCAGGTGAAATGGAAGAAGGGACAGTGTGGCAGCACCCTACAGAATTTATAGAAAGGCCACCAGAGTGGTCTAGATAGTCCATGGCACTTTGGATGCATAGACTTCAGAGCATTTAGAAATTTTTTAGAAGGTAGAAGCAGAGTTCCTGGCTCCTGTTGGTGCTTATGATGGGGTAGAAAAATTCTGTTCCACCAAAGAGGCAGGATTATAGAAGAGGATTAGAAAGGATTTCAAGGAAAGGGTGATGTGGGGGAGGGGAACGTTACCCTGCACAGAAAAAAATCAACAAAGGGGAGAGTGAGCCTGCCAGCCGCCCACTCCAGCTGAGAGCCGCCCCCAGCTGTTCCCGAAGGCTCGGATGAGAATCCCCAGACACAGTTTTGCTCTCGTTCAAGGACACCAGTCACCAAGTGCCTGCTTCCCTCGAAAAGGGATGACGTTTGGAATAAGGAAACTTGGACAAGAAGACATGCCATGCACTTTAGGTGGGGTTTAGGTAGATGCACCAAGACGTTTGGGGGATTAAAATGAACTGAGAGCTGTGCGACATACCCTGTGCCCTCGGAAATTGGATGCTTGGAAAATTATCCGAATCTCAATAATTTCTCATTACTGTGCGTAGTACTGCTTTACAAGAAATATACAGATGTTATGAAAGTATTTTATTTGAAAATGGAACATTTCCATTCATAATACATTTGTCTTCTCTCTCAGTAGCAACATGGATTTGTTAGTAGCTAGCCCCTAAGTACAACTAAAATTACTTTAGTAATTTCTAGACAAAAGCAATTGGTGAATATGCCCATGAAGAAAACAGACCAGATAGGAGAAAAGCTTCCCTTGTCCCCATAAAAGGACTTGGAAGGATGATAAAGTTAATTTACTAAGGGTAGATGTATATAGATTGCTCCTATGGGACCACCTACACATTAGTAGTCCTTTTGTTAGTTCTGAGATTATTTATTATTAATTCAATTTCTACAGAAACTAATATTATAAAGTGCTGAGTCCATCAGGAATTGAATACTATTTACCATTATTTTTATACCTAAGTTCAAAGTTGCATCTATTACAGATTTTTAAATTGCAAAATTTATATCTCTGGATGTGATATAACATTATCTGAAATGATTACTTTATTGATCAAAGAGTGATAAATATATACTATTGTTGGTCAAAATTTCTGTTTTCTTCTTGGTAATTTAACTGTACAAAATAGGTCATTGTTTTAATTTGGATTAGAGGAACAAAGCAGCTTAGACCAAATGAGAAATTAATTGCAACACTCTGAAACACAAAGTCCTTACCTTTAAGCCAAATTTTAAAATGCTGCCCTATTCCAGGATTTAGGTCATTTTAATCTGCTCTTTTGTGCCTTGTATTTCTCTTTATACTTCTCACAGATAGTTATGAAATGTCATATAGAGAAGCTTTTCTAAATTACCTAGGAGAGGGTTGAAAGTCCAGATTTTTCATTTGGTAATTCTCGTTTCATAGTTGGGAGCACTGCAGCACCCAAAAGGTAAATGAGTTCATCGAAGACATTGATTGTATTATAGAACTTGGCACGGGCGGCTAAGTCTTCACCTCTCGGCAGAGTTCTGTAGCCTATCTCTAACAAGCCTCAGGAGATTTTTTTCTTTGCTCTAGGAAGAATTAGTTATATACCCTTATTGGAGTCACCCAACTGGGACTTCAGGTTGGCTTCAGGTTTGGAGAATGGAGGGTAGGCTTCGAAAGTTACCCTGTTAGTTCCCTAAGGAAGCTTCTGGGTGAATTTGAGCTTCGTGGAGCTTCAATGGTATAATAGAAGGATCGTAGGATTTAGAATGAGGCAGAGCTGGGTTGGTTAGAATCTTGGTTCTGTTTTTTATGTCTTGTGTCATTGAGGAAAAACTACTGAAATCACTAAGAGTGTTTTCCCATCACCATGCCTAATCATATGATAAAAGATACGCAATACGCCTGCAATGGCGAATGTTTAATTGAAATGTTCCTTTTCTTTCTTATTGAACTTCATGGTAAATCTTTCAGTATTCTCTAGGCTGCAAGTCACTTGGGGGCCACAAGTGACAATGTTTTACCCAAATCCCAGGGTAAATGCCACATTCTGGTCTCATTTTGGCTTAACCCAGCTAGGCTAGCAGGCCTCAGGAACTCTTAAATACCCTTCTGATGCATATTTGGTGGTTAAAACAGCATCCCAAGCTACCTTTTTGCTTGGGCTATTTTAAGGGCAACTGCTTACGGTGCCTCAAGGAAAGCAGATCAAGCCCCAAACAGCAGACAGATGAGCAGTTCTGTGACACAAAGAGTGGATGGAGTGGATGATGAAAATACAAAAGAACGCTGAGAGTTTTGAGTGGTCTGCGGCCATGCTAGCCTACTCTGATTAGTTGCATGAGTTGTTATTTTTTCAACTATACGTAGTTACTGATGTACTTAATGCAATATAATTAATTTAAAAGTGCTACTAAGTTTATATAGTGTTTTGTCTTTGCTTTATCTCAACCCATACTAAAAGGACAATTACCATCTTATTGTGGGTGATCCATGAAACTATTATGGTTTGCTATATGGTTTTATTTTTATTTCTTTAGTTGAAAAAGTATGGGGTCCACTGGTATAAGAGAGAAGTTTGGCTTTAAGTCTTGACCCCACCACTTTTAAACCACATGACCGTCGTCATCTCTCTTTTCCTTCCTGTACTTTTTTTCCTCATTAAGGGGGAAAACTAAATAAAAGCTTTTTATTCATATCATTAACATACATCGCATATGAAAATATTTTGTATTCTATAAGTAAATTACAAAACCTTCTTACCTCAGTACAGTAACAAGCTTTATTTGGGCCTAAAAAATTGAGCAAGGTAAGTGGTTTTGAAAAATTATTTTGCATTACTCTTTAACACTTCAAAGACATTTTTATCAAGTACTCTCGATGAGCTAGGCAGTTAGCTTCAAAGACTAAATTGTTACTTTAAGGAAATTCCAGTGTTTTAAATACAATTACACAATAATATTTTTAATTCAAATAGATTTTTAATGCCCATGTCAAACTTTTTCCGAGCCTTGTACGGCGGCCTCTCGCTATTTTCCACGTAAACATGTCACACATAGATGGGCCAGCTTTTGTCAAAGACTTCTATCTTAACATAAATATCACTAGTTTACATATGTATATGTGCAGTAAATATGACTTTCCATTGTCTCTCTTTAAAAGTCTTCCAGGCTGAGTATAAACATTGCAATCTAATAATTGTTTGGAATTCACGATGCTAGGCAATTGGTACAGAAATTTGAGGAAATGTTACTCTTTTGGCATTCAAATACCGGTGTCTTAAATATCTCAAATGCTTCCAGCATTTTACCTACATTAACTCAATTAGAAGTCAGGGCGACCCACACCAGGTAGGTACTATTATCATCCCCCATCTTACAGATGAGAAAACTTTACCACAGAGAGATTAATAACTTGGCCAAGGGCAGCATTCTAAGTGCTACAGCCAGAGTTTTGCTCAGTTTGGCTGCAGAGTCTTTCCTCTTAACTGCAGTGTTTTTACTGAATGCTTGTAACTGGCTTGATGTGGGGGCTCTGGATTCCTTACTGATAAGCTACTATCTCCAAAGTAACCCAGTTGATGAATGGAAGAGCTAAGAGTCTAATCAATGTCTAACTTCAATTGAGCCTCTGTGTGTGTGTGTGTGTGTGTGTGTGTGTGTGTGTGTGTGTGTGTGTGTGTGTGTGTGTTTAAGAACAGCTTTATTGAGATATCCTTCACTTACCATAAAATCCACACTTTTATAAATCTACAGTTCAGTGGTTTTTAGGATATTCACAGTTGTTCAACCATTACAGTGATGTAATTTTATAATATTTTTATCATCCCTGAAAGAAACTCTGTACTCTTTGGCAGTCACTCCTATTTCTCCCTCTGTCCAGCTCCTGGAAAACACTCATCTATTTTTTATCTATATGAATTTGTCCCTTCTGGAAGTTTGGAAGTTTCATATAAATGGAATGGTACAATATGTAATTCCATGTGTGTGTCTGTATGTGGCTGGCTGATTCACTTTAGCATAATGTATTGAAGATTCATCCATATTTTGGCATGTATCAGTACTTCATTCCTTTTTATTGCTGAATAATATTCCATAGTATGGATATAAAACATTTTGTTTATTCATTCATCAGTAGTTGGGCATTTGGATTGTTTGCACTTTTTGACTGTCTTGAAATAATGCTGCTTGGGCATTTGTGTACAACTTTTTGTGTGGACACGTGTTTTAACTTCTCTTGGGTATACACCTGGGAGTAGACATTTTGGGTTCTATGGTAGCTTCTATGTTTAACTTTTTAAGGAGTTTTCAAAAAGTTCACAGAAGCTGTATCACTTTACATTCTCACCTGCAGTATATGAGTGTTCCAGTTTCTCTACATCCTTGCCAAACTATTTGTCTTTTTGATTGTAGCCAAGCTAGTAGGTATAAGGAAATATTGCATTGTGGTTCTGTTGTGAATTTCCCTGATGACCCTTTTGCGTGCTTATTGGCAATTTGTGTACTTTCTTTTGAGAAATGTCTATTCAAATCTTTTACCCATGTCTTAACTGGGTTATTTGCTTTTTTATTGTTGAATTGTGAGTTCTTTGTATATTCTGGTTAAAAGTTCATTATCGGATACACAATTTGGAAATATCTCCATTCTATGGATTGTCTTTTCATTTTCTTAATGGTGTCCTTTGACACTTCAAAGTTTTTAATTTGATGAAGTCAATTTTATCTATTTTTTTGTTTGTGCTTTTGTTGTCATTTTTAAAAAACCATTGTTTCACTCAAGATCACAAAAATTTACTTTGTGTTTCTAGGAGTGTTATAGTTTTAGTTCTTAAATTTTAAACCTTTGGTTTTTTTAAGAAAACAATATTATGTTTTAAAATTTTTAATAGAAGTACGAATCTTTAAGTCACTTACATTCTTAATAATCAAGGATCAGGATATTTTTACCAACTACTTTGTCCCTTATTAAGATTACAGTGCTTTTCTAAGTTATTTCAAAGCGTTTTTGAATAGAGCCTTTAAAATTTTGGTTGTTAGTATTGTTCCATCCCTTTTCCTTCTCTAAAAGGTAAGAAGGAGACAACTAATCGGAGTGAGACCTAAAGTTTCGTTTGGCTTATAACTTTTCCCCTTGTAAGGTCTTCTTGGTTCTGCATCCCCATTTATTCTCAAACTTTGAGTGAGATAAACATTAGCAGATGTTCCCCTGATGCTTGGTGTTTACAATAGGCATGCTTCTTGATGCCTGGCATATCGAATGCAACTGGGGTCTCTGTGGTGTACATTAGAATACCTGTCACTGTGAGTTGCGGCAGATAGAAAGGTTAACAAATTAGAACACTAATCATTTTCTCATGTTTAAATTAAATCTTTTTGAACATGTCATTTAGAAATGTCCTGACCAAAGATTAGCTGTATAAAAGTGTGAATATTTCAAAGGGTATTTTTTAAGGGGTCAAATGATCTTGTTGATTTATCTATGCATTCTCAGCCTTAGTTTTTCTTTGTCAGCCTATTTTGGTCGCATCTTTGAGTGTCCATTATGTATGTGACCTGGGGAAATGGCATGGGAGCTGATTAGGGACTTTAAATACTGGTTCTTCGGTGTAGCCCAGACTGGTAGTTTTTTGACATCCAAATTTTCCACCTATAAAACATGATAACTATTTTGTGTGTGTGTATTTCAATGATGTAATATAGAGAATATGTTAATGAAAAATGCCTATAATTCTAATGATAGTCTTAAAAAATAGCTTCCTTCTTTAAGCAAACCTTTATATCATATTATTCCATTTTATTCCCCCATTAAACTCTTTGAAATTTCTATAAAATAAAAAATTAATATTTTTATAGTTTTAAAATTGTATTAATTTGAACTATAAGTGAGTTTCTAGTCTGCACTTCTAGAATATAATACATTTATGACCCAGAAAATGATATTCAATTTGGATTTTTTTTTAAAAAAAATCACAGACACCTCAAAATATGACAGAATACAGATGTTGTCTTACAGACAGATTATAGCTAAAGATATGCCTTAATATATCTTTTGGTCCTTTTAAAGCACTTAAAAAATTATAGCCATTTACTTTTCTGAAGTAAACATTTTGTAGCATAATAGAAGTGAATATCACAGAATTATATCTATTAAGCTTGTTATAACATTCTTAACCTACATGAGTTTGTATATTTTTAGAAACATATTCTCATAAATTTAAAATATTAGGTCTGAAAGTCAATGATTCTTCTTAATTTCTATAATTATTTCAGGCTTCTTTAATAATAATGACTTTCTTCAGTGAAATACAGAAATAATGATGTATGTTATATCAAATCAAGTAGTTTTCTTCATCATCATTTCAGAATAAAAATTTCTACCTTTTTTTTTCATCTAAAGTCAGAAAATTCAAATGAGATATGTACAACTTAGTTGCCTCATAATTTGCAATGGAAAGCAGGATTATCTCAATATATTTTTAAACAGGGCTGTAGCAGACATGAATTCCAGTCTAGAAACCTGCTGTATGTTCCACTATATTCAGTCTAGAATGTATAAAAATAAGCCTTTTTTTAGTGCGCATGCACACACATACAACGGTAATTGCAATGAACATAAAACCTGTCAAAGCTTCAATTTCCAATATTCCAATGAATATCAAAAGAGTCCAGTATTTCTGACTTTGACAAATTGCAGATGAGGTTTTATTCATTAAGTGGGGCTGCTAATGTTTATTTAAATGCAATTTACGGTTGCATTATTGATTAGCTACTGCAAAATTATCTTACAAGGAGCACGTGTGGCAAGAAGATTTCAGGTTGAGAGCGGATTTATCTAGGGAAGGCCTGTAGGCTTGATTTAGGCCCCAGGACATGAGAGTTTTAATTTATCTGGAAAGAAAGGCCTGGTGGAAGGTTTGCTTTGTTTGCATTTAGACAGCAGATGAAAGGGGTTTTGATGTTGAGCTGGGAGAAAATGGCTGCCACTCTTGTTATTCACGCAGAGAATTCAGCAAAAGAAAAAATCTATTACTGGGAGAGATAAAACAAGCCTTTTCTTACCCTCAAATCATTTTTGAAATCAAATATGTGGCTCTTGTTATCTTCCAAAGGAGAAATAAAAAATTTAAAATGTTGCCTGTTATCTAAAATCTTAAAAAATATTTCTACATTGTATTTATTACTAAACCTTTACTTCCTATTGTGGTTCTATATACTTTGGCGGGGTCATTGTGTCTGAAATGTCTTAAAATGGGAATGCAACTTAATAAAAGAAGCAGTACAAGACTTAAATATTTTAGTGAAAAATGAATAAACAAAGCTTTCATATGCTCTTTTTGAAAGGTAGTAAAACCAATATTTAGGCAGAAAGCCTCTTAGACATACTAATAATATATTATTGATTCTGCAAGGTAGACACCTTTGTCCTAAGAAGTAAAGCTTTTTCATGCTGATTTATTTTAGCTTAATTACTATGAATATATTAACGGGTAAGACAAAGCCATAAGGATTGTACTAGTAATCTTAATGTAACTAATAGTAGCGTGTTTGTATGCATGCATATGAAAGGATCACAATTGGATCAAAAAGTTAGTTAAAATGAAGAAAATGAGTACTAAGAAAATTCTTGACGCTTGTAGAGGAAAACGTTCATCTTGTAGTTTGATTGTGTATATTAACAAAACAACATAAAAGTTTTATATTTCTTGCCCAGGCAACTGATGATTTTTCCCAATAAGTAGTGGGATTTTATTTATTCACCCCTCTATATATCCAAGGTGAAGAGTAAGTTTATAAAGATAATTGGAGGATTCATAATATTTTTTTATCACTTGAAGCTAAGAAATACATATGGTGTGAGTTGATGCCTAAAACTTTTAATGCCTCTATGCTGGGGTCAGTTATCAGTTTGGTATTTCTAAGAATCCCATGATAATTATTTTTAATATATGTCAACCAACCATAAGAATTTAGAAAATGTCTCAACAGATCATCAAAATATATGAGTTAAATTTCAATATGCAATGATGTGATATCTAAATCTGGACTCCGAAACGTTATTTAGAAGACATTTCAGCGGGCTTATTATTCTATGAAAATCAATTTTATAAGCAGCGTTCTGCATTAAAAAATGAAGCAGAAAAACTTTCTCTGTGTGATTTGGGGCCACAAATGAGAGTGACAGCAATAGGAATTATGTTTTTCTTTGGGGTTTATAGCACTGGTGACACAATACTGATGACTGAATATCAGTTCTGACCACCTGCAGGTTAATTACTTACCCCATATTTCGGGTCTTCCAGAATAGGATTCTGTTATGCATTTATTTACCAAAGTCTGAAGAATTTACTGTTGTTGTTTTTTGTTTGTTTGTTTGTTTGTTTTTTTAAACTTCGACTCATAGTAATGCACCACTCGTGGCTTCATAATAATTCTTAGTTTTGATTTCCTTTTTAGTTAATTTTCTCCTCTGTTCTTTTTCAAGGAGGCTCTTGCTGTTTATTTCTCTTCCTCTTCAGTTCTCGGCAAACAACATAATACTTGAGAATAACACTCAGAATAAGAACAATTAAAAAATAAAGCAAGCTGTATGTTATGTGGTCCACTTTCAGACACACTAGTCTGTGGCTCTACTGAAAGTGTTTACAAATTGTGATTTGTCCTTCCAAGATAAAACTTGGTACAGATTTGGCCTGCTCAGTAAAACCATTGAGAGTCAGAGATCGAGCAAGTGAATTCTAAAAGAGAAATTTATTTAAGATGCTATTAATGAGATACGATATATTAAATTATACTAGTTTTATTTAAAAAGGAGAAATGTGGTGGCCACGACTATGCTGTTTGGATTGATATTTAACTTTTTAAATTTCTCTGAAATTTTACATTACTAAGGTGCTCTAAGTTAAAAAAAAAAAAAAAAGGAAAGGAAAGGATGCTCCAAAACAAGAATTAAGGGAGAAAAATTGGCAGCTCTATGAAGCATTAATTAATGTGCTCATAGCCTAATATAAATAAAAGATGACAAATAAAGACCAGAAAGTAAACCTACTAGAAATAAAATCTATTCGTTCTCATTCATTTAACACATATTTACCACTGGACACCTACCAAGTGTCAAGACTATTCTTCACACAGGTCTCTACAATAATAAAGCTTCTATTCTAGGTGAGCAAATAGATGATGAGTAGATTTCAGTTACTGGGCTGTGAATAGATGATTTTTATAAATCCTCAACAATGATGAAACATCTATGATTATTTTCTCCTTTGTTTTCTCTTACGTTTATTTTTACAAAAGCTTAGCCATATTTGCCATTTTCCCCATTCATTTGTACTTGAATCTCATGTCTTTTTGACTGATTGGTGACATTCATTTTCTTAGTATTTGAAGAACCATTCTCTACTACTATTATTATTATTGTTAATTCTTATCTCATAACCCAAGATTTAAGATGGACACTGGAAATGATTAAACAAATTCACATTAACTACAGCCAGAAGTCTTTAAAAATAGGCTTCTGAATCCAAAGTTTATAGTGAGAAAGTTACTTTTTCCACAAAAAGTAATAGGATGTTGAATAGAAAGAAATGTTTACATTTCTAAGTCAAATAGAATTTTACAGACCACATGATTTCAAAAATTGAAAAATTGATGAGACAGAGCCTGTGTTCTGTCTTAACTTTATTGTACATTCCTTAACTTAACGGCTCACATTTTCATCCTTGAATATGAAGAAATTTCAACGTAATGTGTACTGTATAATACAAGCTCTGCAATTTACAACACTCATTTGTGTTTGTAGTTACTCACTCATGTCTAGTTTCTCAGTGTTTTTGGAGAAGTACCCACAGAGATGAAAATATTTGGATTTCATGGAATAACATTGTGAGTGATTTATTTCTTCTATTATTTTCTATTATTTCTATATTTCTATTTATTTTGCTAATATGGTCACCACGTAGTTTGTATTATACAGAAAGTTGAAAATAAATTTTCTTATGATTCTCCATTGAAGTGCCTCTTTTTGGTTTCCACAATTAGGTCTTTCCTATTTTTACAGAGTACAAATGGAGGCCTACATACTATATAATTACATATTTGAAATTTATAAATTAGGTGAACAAATGCATATAAAATTTCTATTCTACTTTCTGGGCAAATATACCTTCATAGGAACCTGGAAGGCCAGGTTTAAACATACTGCATCCTGGAGAGACTGATAGTCCCTATAGCCTGACCCCTTTATGTTCTCATTGTACCTTTGGTCCCATAGACTTGTCACCCTGTGGGGGAGGGCCAGAGTGGGGCCTTCTAAGGCCTTGTCCAGATAGAAGGATAGAACTTTGTAGCATCGTTTTCAGACATCTAATTTTCCAACTGTTGAATGACATTATTTTTCAATTTTTAGTTATTTGGTATAATTGTGTTGTGATGAACATTCTTGAACATGTGAATTGATGCTCATGTGTTTATATCTAAGGGTTTATACCTAAGAATAAAATTGCTGAATCTTAAGGTTTGAACACTTTGACTTTACCTTATAGTGCAAAATTATTTTCCAAAGTAGTTGTACCAATTTGCACTCTTACTAGCAATGCTTCCATTATGCAGTAACCTCACAAATACTTGTCAGGCTTTTATTTTGCCAATCTGGTGGGTATGAGATAAGATCCTGTAACTTTAAACACCTTTCATATTGACTTTTACTGGCATTTTTCCTGTTCTGTGCAGTTCCTGCTCATGTCTTTTGCTCATTTTTTATTAGATTGTTTGAGTTTTTCTATTGATTTATAGGAGATTTTTCAGGGTCAGCATATGCATATGCACATACATGATTGGTTGCACAAGATAGCACGTTCGTGTTAGATCCATTTTATTATATGCTAAGTGTGCAGACAGGGCCTAGTCCTGTAGCAGTAGTGGAAGGTTTATTCCTCCCAAATCTCACGTGTGTTGCGCAACTACAAATCACCATGTCCACACTTAGGAAAGCAAATGCTGAGCCATCTACCGAACCCTGGACTTTCCCTAAAATCACTTCTCTCTCCCGTCTCCAATCTTGGAGCCTCAACTCTTATCTCTGTCTAGAATAGTGGCCTCATCTAACAGGCGGAAAGTGTGCATGTTGCTGGTGTATGTGCACAGGATCTGGAGGAAGGTAAGGGTGTGTTTGTGTACATGTAAATAGGCAGGAGTGTGGGGATGTGGGGTGCGAAGCCAGGGATGATGCCTACTGAAGTTGTTCGGGTTGTACAGAGCTATACTCACAAGCGATTTGAGTAACGATGCCTTTACTAGTTTGTCCTAAGGTACCGTATGGATTTAATCTTGGTTAGCCACTAACCGAGATTGCTTATGTATTTTTACCTCATGGTGTGCTTATATTTTGACTTTTTTATGTTGTCTTAAAAACATAAGTTCTCAGTTTTAATGTATATCATTTCATTTATGGTTTGGATTTTTTTCTCATTTTAGAATTTCTTTACTGTGAGGTCATAAAGTTATTTTCTTAAATTGTTTTCTATAAGTTTTATTGCCTTGTTTATTACATTTAAATCTTTAATGTGCCTAGAATTGATTTTTGTGTAAGATATGCATTAAAGTTCCATTTTAATAAAGACATCGGCAAAAATATTGACATACTATTGAATTTATAAACCAGTTTAGAGATAATTCTTAGATTATACTATTCCAAAACCTGAATGTGATATATATATTTCTTTAATTATGTAAGTCTTCTTTAATGCTTGTCAAAAATATTTTTAAAAATTCTCTAAGAGTTTATTGCACAAATTTTAAGACATCTTTTTTAATACTTCATAATTTCGATACTACTGTAACAAATGAATTTTTAAAAATTATACTCTAACAATATGATTCTGAAATATACAAATGCAATAGACTTTTGTATATTGACTTATTTTTTTAACCTAGAAAGGCTGAATTCTCCCCACTGATTCTAAATTGTTTTCTAGTGAATCATCTAATCTGTATATAACAAAAAAGAGTCTTGGTTCTTTTTAATTCTTGTGCATTTCATTTATTTTCTTGCCTTACTGCACTGTTTAGGATCGCCAGTGTGTCACTGAATTGAAGTGGTAGAAGTGGATATCTTTTACCTGTTCCTCACCTTCACCATTCAGGTTTTCCCATTAAGTATAATATTTGATGCAAGTTTTGTACATATAACGTTTATCAAGCTAAGGTAGTTTTTTTTTTTGAAAGTATTTTGTCATGAAATGGATGTTAAATTTTATCAAAAGCTTTTTCTGCATCTGTTGAGGTAAGCATATACTTTACCTCCATTATTCCATTAATATGATGCATTATATCAATTGACATTTCTAATCCTAAATTACTTTTATTGCTGAGATAAACCCAGCATTGTAATGATGCCTTTTTTATATCTCTATTTTGTGCTTGCTTTTCACTTTATTATGTTTGCTTTTCATTATTTCCTCCCTTTTTTATTCTTTGGTTTCATTTTTTTTTAGTATAACCTAAATGAGTTGTTTTGCTCATTATTTTTCAGTTTTTTAAATAAATATTTTAAGTTATAAATATGCCTTGATGTACTACTTCAGCACTATTCCATAGATTTTAATAAGATTTTCATTATTATTTAATTTCTAAATTAAAAAATTATTTGATCGATTCATTAATTAGAAGTGTGTTCTTTAATTTCCAAGCTCTTCTATAAAAAAACTTTTATAGTTATCTTCGGATATAGATTTCTAATTTTTTTTGCTCTGTAGTGGGAGAATATGGGTTGTATACTAATTTCTTGAAATATTTTAAGATTTGTTTTATGATCCAGTTGTGACTAGCTATCATAAATGTGACATATGTGATTAAGCTGTACATTCTCTAGTTTTAGAATACATGTTCTCTATATGGCCATTAGATAAAGCATGTTCATTATTTCATTCAGAACTTTTATATCATTCTTGACATTTTCTCCCTTTGATTAATTAGCTCCTTAAAAAATTGTAGTAAAACCTTTTAGTATGATGGTGAGTTTGTGCACTTATTGAAATTATCATTTTTACTTTATTAATTTAATGTTATTTTAGTAGGTAATATAAGTTCAGAATTATTGTGTCTTCTCATGTTATAAAACTTTTATCATTATTCACAGATCTTTTCTATCTCTGGTAATACTTTATCCTTTTTGCCTTAATTCATTGTTACTAAAATAGCCTTTCTTGCTTTTGATAAGTAATTATTTTATCAACAATTTACTTTCAATTTACTTTCTGTATTTCCATGTTTTAGATACATGTCTTGAAAGTAAGGGGTGGCTGGATTTTTATAAACTTGGTATTATCTCTGTCCTTTAACCAAAATATTTATTTTTCCTGGGTTAATATTTATTTGTTTTTTTTTCCCTACCTTTTTTTGGCATTCAATTTAACCTTTTTCTATGTTCTTTTTCCTCTTATTTTGCCTTCTTTTAAATTTATTACTCTTCTCTCATCCCAAATTTTTCCTCTGTTATTAATTCTAAATTATGCATTCTATTGATATATTTTAATGATTCCTCTAGAAATTTTATATTTTTTAAAAAGTCAAATCATAAAATATGCCTCTTTTATTATATCACTTTTCTGACTTACAAAGGAATGCTATATGTCATAATTCTATAATTTTTAATTCCATTATTTTATTTTCTACAGTTAAGTTGCTTTAAATATATCTGCAAATTTACTACTTTTTTTGCTTTTTATTTCTTTTTGCATCTCACATCACCATCTGGGTCCCTTTTCATCAGTAGATGGAAAGTATTTCTTTAATAATTTCTATTAGCAAAAGTTTGTTCATTAAAAACTCTTTCAGGGATAACTTTTTTTTTCAAGGCATATTTATAACTTTTTGTTTAAAAATGCCTATTTTGCCTCAATTTTTGAAAAATATCTTTTCTGGGCACATAATTCTAGGTTTACAGAAATTTTGTCATAGCACATTGAAGTCGTCATTCATATTAGTTTTCTACTGCTGTCTGACAAATTACCATAAACAAAGCAGCTTAGACAACAACCATTTATTAGTTCTAGTTCTGTAAGTCAGAACCTTGATATGGGTGGCTGATTCCTTCAATCATGATATATAAAGGCTGAAATCAAGATGTTGATTTGTCTGACTTTTATTCTGGATTCTCTGGGGGAAATTCTGTTTCAAAACTCATTCTTATTGTTGGTAGAATTTGATTCCTCATGGTTGTAGAATTGAGGGCCCCTTTCTCTCTGTTTTTTTGCAGGCTGTTGGAAGCTGTTCAGTGCTTAGACTTAGACTCTGTTGTAGTCTTTGCCATGTGTTCTCATCCACCTTTAAACCAGAGGCAGCACATGGAATCTCGTGCTTCACATCTCTGATTTCTCCTCTTTGACCTCTAGACCAGATTTAAAAGGTCTGTATCATTAGGTGAGACAGACCTAGATAACTTCCTCATCTTAAGGTCAAAGACATAGAATTTTAATTATATTTGTAGAAATATAATTCACATTTTACATAAGTGTTTGGTTGATGAAGTGGGAAGAGGTATATGTCCACCAGGGACAGGGAATGTTAGAACTCTGGCTACTGCATTATTACACAGACTTCTAGTTTCCATTTTTATTGTGAAGAAGTCAATTTTCAGTCCAATTCTTGTTCCTTTGAAGGCGATCTATCTTTGTTATAAGACTATTGTTCAGGTCTTATTTTTGCTTTGGCATTCTCTTTGTCTAGATATGAGTTTCTTATCATATGTGCAGTTTGGAATTTGTTGTTTCCTGAGTCTGTAACTAGGTGCTTTTCCAAGCTTTGGAAAATGCTCTGCCATTATCTGACCAAATATTACCTCTCTCTCGTTCCTTTTCTTATCTCCTTCTGGGTCTCTAAGGGAATGTGTTTAAGGCCTATTCTTTTTATCTTTCCTGTCTCTTAACCTCTTTTATGTTCTCTATCTATTCAATTGTCTGAATGTATTCTAGGTAATATTTTCTATTCTATATTACAATAAATATTTTCGTCTTTGCCCATGTCTGATCCATTATTGTATCTCTCCATTGAGTTTCTAATTTCAATGAATAAACTTTTAATTTCTAGTTCTTGTTGTTTCTTTTTGTGTCAGATAATTCCAAATCTAAGGTATTTATACTTATAACTACCCCCCACGCCAGCACTTCCTGTTGGCCCTCTCTTTTAATATTTTTTCTTTCTGTATTTGTAATTATTATGATTTTAAAACCAAATGCTCATATTCCCTGAGACTGTGAGTATTCTTTGAAACCTGAATTAAAAGCTAGCCTTCAGGGAAAGTTTACTTTTTCTTTTACTAGACATTTATGAGTACTATCAACTTAGCATTACTTTAAACTTAATTCTTGACTTAATGGTTGTTTTGTTTTAACTCCCTGGTTAATGAAAATTATGGTTATAGGACCAAGATGGCTGGCTAGTGATTGAAATTCTTGGGGGAAACATTTTTTTTCCTATACATAGACCCGAGTTTCAAATGGTAAGACACCGTTTCCTAGTGGGTGACAGGTAAGGAATATCTCTAGGTTACTTTTATCTTGAGGTTGTAACTTTTGGAGACCAAGTTTATAAAGGGGATGGGAGTACTTCTATTAGATTCTGGTTCTTGAGCAGATCCCGTGTTTTGTTCCTTATAACATGTATCCTGAAAAATCTGAAAAACAAAGTTCAAATTCACTAGATTTGGTGAAACTGTTTTTATTCTCTGGAATCATGCTTTCATTTAATTGTTTACTTGTTATGACTATACCTTATTTTCTTGCTGGTTCATAAATGCATGTAACAAGTTTTTAAAATGTTTTATTTAGATTTTTGTTTTTGTTTCCAGTGGAAGGGTTAAACAAAGTATTTAATTTCTCATACTGCCAGAAATAGAAGTTCTTCAAAATGTATGTGGGTGTGTGTGTGTGTGTGTGTGTGTGTGTGTGTGTGTGTTTACTGGTTAAAAACTGAAAGAATAAAAAAGTTAATGAGTTTTTACTATGTTCTAAGCACTAAGGATACAATGATTCTTAAGTAAAATAGGTATAATGATTCTTAAGTAAAATAAATATGATTCTTATCTTTACAGATTCACTAATTAAAAGCCATTCCAGTGAGAAAAACAGACCAACTAAATAACCAACAAATAACTATCAATTTTCTTCCCCTACTTCCACTGGTTATTCTGATAAAGCTTGTATATTTCTCTTTGTGTTTCTTATTTTCCCTTTTTTATATTCTATCATATGTATAGTTCTATATATTTTCAGAACTTGGGGCAAATAATATCTTATTTTTTACCTACCATGTATGATCTGCCTTACTCCCTTCTCTAAAACAGGATAAAATGAACTTCAAGGGGACTTCGCTTTTATCGGAAATGTAAAAGAAGTCCAGAATACAGTAGGCCTTTTGGCAGTGAGAGGCTGAGTCAAAGCAACGGGGGCCCTTTTCATCTGAAGAGCTGTGTTCATGAGCTGATACAGGGCTGATATTCAGAAAGTATGAACTGTAGCCTGGTACTGTCTTTCAAAGCTAGTGTCCTGATGTTGGAGTGTCTGTTCTGATAGGATAAATGCTTGCGCTGTTCTAGCTGTTGAGTATTTTGAATATCACCCCTGACTGATTATGTGAATCTGACATCCCTTTTGGTGCCACCCCGTACCACACTAACTACCTCTAGAGCCCCAAATCAAGAGAGAACACACTCTACTCTTCCCTGGCCAAGTGTGAAGCCTATAGCATATGTCAATATGTGAGTTGATCATAGCATCTTCCTTCCCCCTTTCACAAAGAGCAGGATCTATCTATAGAACTGAAACAGATTATGCGCAACATCTATCAGCTTGCTGCAGGAAAAAGGACAGAAAGCCTTATGAGTGTGCCCTTCTGTAAAGCCAGCTTACCTCCAGCCTTCCACACCTGACTTAGACTTAGTGTCAATCTGGTCCTCTCTGTTTTAATTCACCTCTTGAGAATGACCCCAATTTTCCTGGGCCATACATCTGCAGGGCCTTTCTGATTCACTGCTCTCTTATTCTGGGTCTTCACGTGACAGTCCCTTAGCTGTTGCTCTCCTCATCTCACAGAGTCAAAAAGAATGCTGTACATGTCCTCTTGTTTGGACCTCCTGGACTCTGCTATTTGAAACAGCTGTTTGCTTTTATTTAGGCCACTTTTTCACTCTGCTCCAGATTTAATTGCTATATTTATTTCTCTGTTTGTTCATGTGCCATGGATTGAAGTGACAAGGTCTAAGTTAAGAGTATGTCTCGTTTAAAATTCAAGTGGACAGAATATTCTTATGGAAAAGTTTATCTTTTAGCTTTTAGTTCACTGTCCTATGCACTGCATCGGTAAGATAATACTTCATTTATTTAAACTTATCAAAGCTTCTAATTCTTTGATGAGCATGAGGAGCAAAAGGGCGCAGTTTAAAAAAAAATCCTTTGTAGACAAAGTCAAGCCCGCAGGCTGTAGATTTAATATTGGTTGAGGTTTTTAAATTGTTAACAAGTACATTTACATTCCTCATATTATTCAGAAATCAAATTCAGACATCGAAGACAACAATTTTTTCACAATTATATATTTAATAAATGTTTCTCATAGTTGGATATAGACTTGCATTGCTATGATTTTTAAAAATCCTTGTTTAGTTTAAAACTGCTTTATCTTCTTTTTCTTTTGCAGTATGAAGACCCAATTTGTGGAAAAATAAACAATTCAGAGAGATGTAAAGAATAGTGTATGAAAAACATTTAGAATACCCCAGTGTAGGTCATGAAGAAGGAAATGTAATACACTGTCGACACACAGTGTTTGTGAAAATTATAGAACTAAGGAGTTATATATTCTAGGAGAGTCTTTTAACATAACTCTGTGCCTAAACCAGAACTTCCTTTCTACACCATCTTTGTTATGTAGCTACTAACCAAATACAGGTGGACTTCTACTCTTATGGTGCAGCAAATTTTTAGTGTTCTCCCCTATATTGAGTCAAAATCTACCTCCTTGTAACTATTGTAATCTACTATTTGACTAACAAGATTTCTTCCTTCTGTTATAAAATTTATTCCTCACCAGCTATGTATTAGATTGTATGTTCAGATACATGGTTACAAAAATGAAGAAAACACAGCCCCTTTTCTGGAAAATCTAACAGTCTGGATGGGGAGACAGACATATAAACAAATAATTAGGGTAGAGGAAGAAGCGCTAATAGAGCTACTTACAATAACATTATGTGAACAGAGTTCTTTAGCTGTTCATCAGATGATGTGGTTTTGAGGCTCTTTATCATCATAATAAAAGACTCTTCAAGTAAAGGTTGAGGAGATCTTATAAATCGCCTTCTTATGTGAGGTGACTCCTCTGAGGCATTCGGTTACAGTAAGGATGGCAATAATTAGGACTCAGCTACAAGATAGTTTTAGATAGAAATAAGCAGTAAAGAATCAATCTTAGATTGCCTATGCACAGATCAGAATATGTATTTGAATGTATAAATATAATTTGAGAACAGTGATATGATTTATTGGCTCTCAGATATATTAATAATGTTTGTCTAGTCAATAGGAGAAATTTCTGAATTTTAATTTGTATTATTAATTAATGTATCACTTGTTCAATGTTTTAGAATTATCAGGAAGCTTTTATTTACAGTGATTCATTTTAATTATAGTTACATCTCTTTATGCTTTGATCTATGATTTCTAGTTCTGAAGTTTACAGAAATTTATATTGTCTGTTTTGTTAAATTGATCTGGAATAATCGTATCCATTCCATTATTCCTCTTGTGTTACATAGGTGGAAGTAACTTAGTATTTGGGACCTGATTTCAATGTGACTTTTAGAAGGGTGCATGATTTATAGTTTGGCATGCCTTATCTTATAAACAAAAGAAAAGGAAGAAAGGGCTTGTAAATTGTGCAAGCGATTCTCTTTTCATAGAGAGTTTTGCTTTGTACAATGTTCTTAACTTGGGCTTTTTTTGAAAATACTTGGAATTTTATGTAAAGTCTTCTGTTTATTTGTATGTTTTAGGAATTTTTCTGGGAATATTGTCCAGAGGATTTCTCAGACACTCAAGAGAGGCTGTGTACCTGTAAATGTTTGCAAATCCCTGCAGTAGATCCTTCTTGCTAGAAATTCCTGCAGCTGTACTAAACAATAGTGTCCCCAAAGTCATGAACATGCTTTACCTTCTATATCTTTCTTTATAGCCTGTCATCCTTCCCATAAATACCATCATATATGACTTTAAAAATGGATTCTCCCACAGGGATTAGATAATAAAGATTGTGTTTGTGCACTACTTTATGGTTTCAGATACTTTCGAATGTAATCTATCATTTAATCCTCAAAATTTTATGAAAAAATATTACCCCCATTTTACAGAAGGAGGAACGGTGAGTCAAATAAATGCAGCTCGGAACTCATAAAGCACGAACGCAGATCAGCTATTCAGAGCTAAATACTCTTTCCACATTAATTATTTATCAAAATTTTCCTTTTGATTAGTTCCTGTATTCTTTATCTAAATAGAGAGGGCCTCCTTAGACTTCCTCTGTGGAAAAAAAAAAAATTGTCTAGACAATGAACAAAGAACTCAAGGAAACCAGCCTTTCAGGGCCTCTGTTTTTTCACATGTAGAATGAAATAATAAATTCAAGCCACACTGAGATACCTTCCAGCTTCTATATTCCATGTGTCTTTGTCAAAGTTTGGTCCAAAGCATCTTCTCAGGAGAGCAGGTGCATTCATTATATCTACATGCCAAGTGGGTTGGCCTGTTCCCTGCCAACTGTAGTTTTATCACTGGTCTCAACGTCCAGGCTGTGCATTGGTGATCCTTAAAGGCTTTCCTCCTGTCGTGAGGACCCCAACTTGATTACTCTTACAGAAAGACTTTGCCATGGCTGGCTTTCATCCATCTTTTCTTTACTCAGTTCTCGCTTGGAGGAATTGTGTGAATCGTTGCTTTAGTGCTGTTTAGCTGGTTATATTCTCAGACATCGTTTTAGTTTTCTTGTATTATCATGTGATGTAAAGTAGGTAAATTTAATATTAGAGGGTGGCGTATGCGTAACAGTAAATTTTAGAGTAAAAGAAATTCCGTTTAAGAAACAGTATCAAGAATCAGCTTGATTAAATTTCCAGACCCTTGGGAGGCTTGAGTGTGAGTATTGTTATTGCCTGTGTCAGAAGCTACACTTCCTGGCGGGAAGATCACTTACTGAGTTGAGGATCCCCGGTATAGGCTTGTCACTGGACAAGTCACTCATTTGAGCCTTAGCCTTTTCGTTTATCAATGAGAAGTTGAACCAGATCATCTTAAAGAGCCATGCCAATAGGAAATTGCCTGCTTTTTGACAGTTTAATTAACAATCTTTAATAAGCTATTTTTTCCCAATTCTTATATTTTGTAGCATGATTGAACTTCCTGATATTGTCACTTAAGACATTTAAATAAGACCTAGAGTTTTCTGTGATAATTACATGGTATCACGTGTGTGATAATTGCTCCTCCCGACCTTTTCCCAGCCTGACTCGTAAAAGTTTTCCCTTCAATCTGTTGATCTTCTTAATTCTTCCATTTCTTTTAACTTTTAAATTGGTTACATAAGTGGAAATTGAAGCCACAGTACAAGTCCAAAACACAGTAGGTCAACATCCCCTCATGTTACTACAGCGTATGGGCTGGGTATTCTCTCAGGCTCAAGAGTGAGTACCTTCTTGATGGAGATCCGGTCATGAATTAAGTGCAGCGCCCCACATCGCCTGATGCAATACCCACTCCAGAGCTGAGATCACAGGCTGGATTTTTATTATGATGGGATCACTCGCTATTTGAAATAGGATTTCGCTGTTCCATTTGCAGCCTGTCACCTGATAAATGCTAGATTATGAGTCAGAATAATAAACATGGAGATGTTGTAGTAGGCCAAAAAGCTTCCCATTGTCTAATGTTACATCTGTCTTTTTAGGAGTATTCTCAAAGGAAAACAAAATTTGAATGTGTGCCTGTATACTAACAGTTTCTGGAAACGGCAGTGCCTATCCATTTTCTTTTTAAATAAAGGCTTTCTGTAAACGGTTCACATACCAGTTATTTGGCTTGAAATGGCCTCCCCATGAAAATGCCTGTTTTAATGTCAAGTCAGGGAATAGCAAAGCTTTGCTGGAGTCCCAGTGTCTAGCAGATATACTATAAATTTAATTTCATGGCAAAGTGAAGTCTATTACAGAAAATCAGAAAGAACTACCTTCTCAGCAAGGCCATCTCTCTTTTTTTATTGAGTCCTTTTTGTGTAGCTTTTTCAAGCTTTGTCTGCACCTGCCAATAAAAAGGGGCTCTTTGTTTGAGGACAATACTGACAAATTAACCAGCAAACATATTTCCAGTGGTGGGTGGGGGCAGAAGTTCAGGAGAGGGCCATGGTTGCTACCTGTTTTATTATACCTGTAACCGAGGAGCCCAGTCTTGTTAACAAATTTTATTCTGCTGCATTTGAATAGTCTCGGTTCTCTTTTTGTCTCATATATTTGTCAATGAAGCTGGGGCATTTTTATAAATTTTTCTGCTACAAATGTAAGCCAAGGAGGGAGGGCGAGGAGATGGATGTTAGAATTATGCTGCCCTGTGGGAAACCAAACGGTTCTCAAAGACAGGTAAAAAAACGTCCGAGCCGTACCCAAAGTGTTTCTTAATCGGTGTTTACTGATTTGTTGTTATGTGGTAAAACACATTAATTAAAGATCTCCTGGGTATGCTGAAAATGGCTAATGACTTTTAAGTGGCTGGCTTTACCAGCAACCATTCTTTTCATTAGGGTCAACATAAAATTCAAGGGAGGGACATTTAAAAAAATAATTATATTCACCTATAATGTGAAAGCGATCAGATGGTGCTATCATTATTAAAATCTCTGGAAGAGGTTTGTGAGGGACTTTCTTTTGAAAGTTACTGTGAAATATAAATAGTGGGTTTCTCTACTATTTGTCAAGGTGAACTAGACAGTATATTAAATATGAAAAGGAAAAAACACCACCGTCACCACATTTTTTTCTGTAACTAGGTGAATGATTAGGGGCCTCACTAGATGTGACTTCACTGAAGTCTGGTCGTTTTGTTTAAACCCAGATCAATTTCTTAGGAATTCTTTATTAACCAATTCTTCATAAATAGCTATGACCCACTCGTCTAAGTTTTGTGAAGTACAGAAATAATAAATATGGTTCCTGTCCTCAAGGAACTAGTGACACATTCGATGATTTTAATAGATTTTTTGTTTTTTTAAGCGGTGAATTCTTCTAGGAGTCTTATGGTTTCAGGTCTTATGTTTAAGTCTTCAATCCATTTTGAGCTGATTTTTGTTTATGGTGAAAGATAAGGATTCAATTTTATTCTTTTGCATGTGGATATTCAGTTCTCCCAGCACCATTTGTTGAAGAGAATGTCCTCTCCCTACTGTATGGCCCTGGCACCCTTGTTTAAGATTATTTGACCACACACACAAAAGTTTATTTCTGGGCTCTCTAGTCTGTTCCATTGGTCTGTATGTCTGTCTTTATGCCAGTACTACACTTTTTAAAAATTACTGTGGCTTCATAATATGTTTGAAATCAGGAAGTGTGATGCCTTCAGTTTTGTTCTTTGTTCTCAAGACTATTTTGGTTATTAAGGGTCCTTTGTGACACCATACACAAAAATCAATTCAAAATGGGTTAAAGACTTAAACGTAAGACTCAAAACTATAAAACTCCTAGAAGAAGACATAGAAGAAAAGCTTCATGACGTTAGTGTTGACAATGAATTCATGGATATGACACTAAAACCATTGGCAACAAAAGTAAAAATAGGCAAGTGAGAACACATCAAACTAAAAAGCTCTGCACAGAAAAAAGAACAATTAAACAATTAACAGAATGATTGTTGATTGCTGGCAACCTGTGAAACAGGAAAATATTTACAAACCATGTATCAGATAAGGAGTAAATTTCCCAAATACACGAGGAACTCCTACAACTCCATAGCAATGAAGAAAACAAATGAAAACACCTAACAACTCGATTAAATAATGGATAAAGGACTTACAAAGACATTTCTCTAAAAAAGATATACGAATGGTGAACGGGTATAAGAAAAGCTGCTTAACATCACTAATCATCAGGGAAATTCAAATCGAAACCATAATGTGTTTTTATTTCATACCAGTTAGGATGGTTATAAATAAATTTTTTTTTAAAAGACAGGTATTAGCAAATATATAGAGAAATTGGAATCCTCTTATATTATTAGTGGAAATGCAAAATGGTATAACCACTATGGAAAACAGTATGGAGGTTCCTCAGAATATTAAAAGTAGAACTACCATATGATCCAGTAATCCCATTTCTGGTTATTGAACCAAAATAATTGAAAGCAGGATCTCGAAGTAATATTAGTGCTCCCATGTTCATTGCAACACTATTCACAATAGCCAGGATGTGGAAAGAACCTAAGTGTCCATCAGTGGATGAATGAGTAAAGAATGTGAGAGATAGATAATTACTCAGCCTTTAAAAAGAACAAAATCCTTCAATGTGCAATGACATGGATGAACCATGAGGACATTATGCTGAGTTAAATAAGCCAATCAAAGGAGGAAAAATACTGCACGATTCCGATTAAACGAAGTATCTGAAATTGTCAAGTGGTGATTTCTAAGGTCAGGGGGTAGGAAGAAATGGGAGAATTGCTAATAAATGGGTATAAAGTTTCAATAATGCCAGATGAATAAGTTCTAGCGATTTGTTTACAATATTATGCCTATAGTGAATTGTATTGTATATTAAAAATTCTGTAAAAGGGGAAATATGCTAAGTGTACTTACCACAATAAAATTTTAAAAAATTGAAAAGCAGTA